>NC_064282.1:36769865-36821313 GCF_019186545.1 Solanum stenotomum
AAAATTTGTGGCTAATGTTACTCAATAAATGGCGCCAACTCATTTTTGGTGGGAAACTTTTGGGGACAAAATTTTAGTTACAAAAATTTTGTGTTTTGTCACTAATTAGTGTGACTTGTGTATTTAAACACAAAATATAAATTTTGTCACAAAAAATGAACAATTAGTGACAAATTTTATGTTGTGACTAATAATTTTGTAGCTAAATATCATATTTGTTGTAGTGATAGGAAAGATCTCATGATGTTTAGGAATGATTTTAGATAGCTAAACATGAGAAATGATCAAGAAATCACTGTTTGACGGTGGGTCCACGACACAAAGAGGTATTTAAATTTTGGTTTCGAAAACAAATTTTGAGGCAGAATGGTCCATGACCGCACTGCGATGCGAAACAACTTTTCCCAAAACTAAGGACTAGCTCCGCAACGCTGAGGTACTGCCAAATTTCGACCGACGAAATTTCTTCTTCGTTTTCTAGCTCTAAACCCTCTAAACTCCAGGGGTTCTTTCCCCAAACAATTAGAATTGATTATATGCTCAAAGTACATCAGATTATACTCAAAATCAAACCAAAAATCACGGATTCGGATCAAACAACTCCTCAACGATTTCAACGAATCAAGAATTTAACAGAACTTCAAAAATCCATCAAGAACTCAATTTCTAAGCTTTCAAGAACCTAAATTCGCTGAAATAAATCATGATTGGAACTTGGGTGAACTAACCCAATGCTATGTGATCTCACATCCTTTTAGGTATCACCTCCGATGAAATCCATAAGCTATCCTTGACGAAATCGACGAATCTTGAACGTTCTTCTCCTTTCTCCTCTTTTCTCCTCTTCTCCAAGCTCTAGCGTAAAATTCCCTTTTCTAAAACTGACTTAAATCTGACTTTACCCTAATTAAACTCCTAAAAACGAATTAGAACAATTAGGAAAGGAAAAGACTAAATTACCCTTCCAAAATCCGGATTAGACTTTCCTTAATCCAATAGCCCAACTTCCAAAGGAGATAACTTACTCATACAAATTCGGAATCGCGCAAACTCAGCGGCATTGTAAAGATCATTCCAAGAGATTTCCAACCATATCTGGAAGTACACCTAATTCATCCTGAGCTAGGAGTTATGGGTGTTTGAATTTGACCAAAAACTCAAGCCTAACTTAACCAATTTTCCGGAATTTTATTATTTCCAAAAATCACTCTTTCTAATTCTAGCTCTTTCTAGTTCTTTAAATTTGTGAGATGTTACAATATCTCTCCCTTGGGGACATTAGTCCTTGAATGAGATTACTCTTAGTAGGCTAAGCGTGTAACATTAACATTCAGCTCCAACACCCAACAAGCAATGCAATCTTATAAATAAAAGCCAAGAAAAGGATTAGTACCTTGATCTGGAACTTTTCCGGATTCGAAGAGATCTGGATAACTCTTCTTCATATCCTCCTTAGCTTCCCAAGTAGCTTTCTCAACAAATTGGTTCCTCCAAAGGACATTGACTGATGCTACCTCTTTTGTTCTCAACTTGTGGACTTGGCGATCTAGAATCTAAACCAGAATCTCCTCATAAGACAAGCTATCCTTGATCCTAATATCTTCACTTGGTATGATAAGTGAAGGATCTCCCATGCACTTCTTCCACATAGAGATGTGGAACACCGGATGGACTGCTGCTAATTCTTGTGGTAGCTCTAACTTATAAGCTACATTACCAATCCTCTTGGATATTATGTAAGGGCCAATATATCAGGGACTAAGCTTCCCCTTCTTACCAAATCTCATGACACCCTTCATGGGTGAAACTTTCAAGTATACCCGATCATTTACTTCAAACTCTAACTCCCTTCTCCTAACATCAGTGTAGGATTCTTGATGACTCTGCACCATTTTCAACCTCTCTCGAATTACTTTCACCTTCTTCATAACTTGATGAACTAAATATGGTCCTATCAACGCTGCTTCACCAACTTCAAACCATCCAATAGGAGATATGTATCTTCTCCCATAAAGAACCTCACATGGAGCCATTTGGATGCTAGCATAGTAACTATTGTTGTAAGCAAACTCAATGAGAGATAGGTGATCATCCCAATTACCCTTGAAATCAATCAGACAATCCACCTTGATACCTCAAAATAGTATCTCCCCTTTGTTCAAAAGCCATCACTTTTTGCTTATGAATAGTTTCCTTTAACTCAAGTAATAAAGGATCTTAGTCTTGCTTATCTTTCACTACTCCTCCTTCTATGGAATCCATTAGTCAAACTCCTAGTCGAACTCCTTGCCTTGCAAGTCTATTCACCTCTCTTGCTAACTCTTTTTTACCTTCCTCAAAATGGGTGGTACTGCCCATATACAACTTCCTGAAGGCATCAATAACAACATTAGCCTTACCTGGTTGATATAGAATACTCATTTCATAATCCTTGAGTAATTCTAACCACCTCCTCTGTCTGAGATTAAGCTCTTTCTGACTAAACATATACTTAAGACTCTTGTGATCGGTGAACACATCCACATGCACACCATAAAGATAATGGCTCCATATTTTCAAAGAAAATACTACAGCAGCCAACTCTAAATCATGGGTTGGGTAATTCTTTTCATGAACTTTCAACTATCTGGAGGCATAAGCTATAACCTTGCCATTCTGCATCAACACACAACACAAACCAACTCTAAACGCATCATAATAAACAACAAAGGCTTGCGTGCCTTCTGGTAAGGTCAATACTGTGGCAGTAGTCAACCTCATCTTCAATTCCTGAAAGTTTTTCTCACAAGCTTTAGACCATTGAAACTTCACTATTTTCTAAGTCAACTTGGTCAAAGGAGATGAAATAGATGAAAATCCTTTGACAAACCTTATATAATATCCAACCAACACCAAGAACATCTTAATATCAGTTAGAGATATGGGTCTAGGCCAATTCTGCGCTGCCTCAATTTTTCAGAGTATCAAGTTTAGTTCCCTCTCCAGACACAATGTGGCCTAAGAACACCACAGACTCAAGCCAAAACTCACACTTAGAGAACTTGGCATATAAGTCCTTACCTTTCAAAGCCTGAAGAACTGTTCTAAGATGACTAGCATGATCTTTTTAATTCCTTTAATAGATTAGTATGTCATCAATGAAGACGATAACAAACATATCTAAACAAGGTTTTGAAAACTCTCTTCATAAGGTTCATGAATGTTGCAGGCGCATTGGTGAAACCAAAGGACATGACCAAAAACTCATAATGACCATAATGGATTCTGAATGTTGTCTTTGGAATATCACATTCCCTTACCCTTAATTGATGGTAGCCTAATCTGAGGTCTATCTTAGAGTAACAAGTAGCACCCTAAAGTTGATTGAAAATATCATCAAACCTTGGGAGAGGACATTTTTTCTTGATGGTAACTGATATACCGTGAGTTTACAGTATTTCTATTACATGTCACTTACAAGTTGTGTATGTCTAGGGCCTTTTTATATTGGTTTTGATGTGTTTTTATCATGTTTTGTAGGAAAGGTGTTCAGGCGCGGAAGTATAGAGACGGCTGAAAGAAATGCAGAAACAGGGCATTCACGGAGGTGATCTACGGACCATAGGTCCATTCAGGGTCCGTAGGTGATGATCGTATGTAACGACTCGGAAAATGATAGGTTAAGCAAGAGCCTATGACTTTGTGTTGACTTTATAATGAGGTTCTATGAGGGGTTTTTATGTAATTTCGTTTTAATTGTGTTACATCCGAGAATTTAAAATGAATATGAAGTAGCTTGAAATTGGAAGTAGTCACTTTTGGAAAAAGTTCAGAACCTGGAAATTTGGTTAAGTGTGGGAAATCAGTGAGTTTTTGGCCAACTTTGAGCAGTCATAACTCCTAGCTCAGGATGATCCAGGAGTAGTTCCACTTATGTTTGGAAAGCCCTTGGAACGATCTTTCCAACGCCACCGAGTTTGCTCGATTCCGAGTTCGTATGAGCGAGTTATGCCCTTTGAAAGTTGGGCAGTNCTTAAACTTCTATAAGGAGGTGTAATTTGAGCGTATCAAATTTTGGCGCCGCTGCCGGGGAATTCTGGCTTTTAGATTTATTTTTAACTAAATTATTGAACGTTAGTCAAATATTTCCTAATTTTACCTTTTTTCTTTGTTTTTGTCTCTCTCAGGTTCCGACTCTAGTGTATGCCAAGTACACAGAGCCTAGGCGAACCACTTACTCCGTACGATCCAGACTTGAACAGAACTTTGCACAGAATGAACAATCAAGGACTTCCAGTTAATCCTATCGGAGGAAATCTAGATGAAGCAGTTGAGTTACAACAACCAAGAGTAGTTGGTGGGGAAAATCGGGGTCTAGCTGAAAATTAATTGGGAGATGCAGTGAGAGTGCATGGTCTACCAGGCCCACAACAACATGACAACTATCAGGGCAACATCGATATAGCAGACTCTGTTGGACCCATTGTCCTACCCCCTCTGCCTCTAGGGCACACATTTGTGGTGACTAGTAGTTTGATGCAGATGCTTACAGCAAGAGACTTATTTTCAAGATCGCCATCGGAGGATCCACATGCTCACTTGGCCAAGCTAAGGGTGGTTTGCAAAAGTTGTGTATGTAGACCAGACTTGGATATGAATGTCATTGGATTACGAGTGTTCCCTCTGTCACTGACAGGCAATGCTGCAGTATGGTTCACTGAGCTTCCGTATAACTCAATATTCACATGGGACCAACTGGCAGAAGTGTTTAAAGCAAAGTACTATCTGGTGTCTAAGAAGCTCAATCACAAAGATAGGGTCAACAATTTTGTACCATTACCTGGAGAGTCTGTGAGTAGCTCGTGGGACAGATTCACTGCTTTCGTAAGAAGTGTCCCAAACCACCGTATTGATGATGAATCACTAAAGGAATATTTCTATCGAGGACAGGATGATAACAATAAAGCAGTACTTGACACTATTTCTGGAGGTTCATATGGTGATTGTACATATGCATAGATTGTTGAAAAACTGGAGAGGATCTCTCGCAACAATAAAACATGGAGCACTCGGAGGTCAGATACTGGGAGAAACACATTTGTCGTTCATAGTACAAATAACAACTCTGCAAATGATATTTGTGAAGAGATGGCCCAGATGAGGACCGAGTTGGAGTTGGTATTGAAGCATGTGAGCGGAGGACCAGAAAAGTTAAATGTTGTGAATTATTTAACTAGAACTCCACCACCAGCGGAAGAGTGTTACTATGAAGAATATACTTATCTGTGAATGATCAGACGGGGGGTTTCCGTCCAAATGCCCAAGGATCCAACACGGAAAATTGGCGCCAAGATCAAGGAAACCAAGGTCGGAACTATGGAAATTACAACCGAGAGGGTCACTATGTCTGGGATGGGAACTTCAATCGCGACAACAACTACAACAGGAACAACTATGGCAACAGAAATGATCGGGTTGGACCTTATGTTCCCTCTCAAAATAGGGAATCTGGTGCTAGGGAAACTGGAGGCAATATGACGCGTATTGAAGCTATGTTCCAGAAGATTATAAGAAGGTTTGATGTGACTGATGAGAATGTGAAGGAGATGAGAAACGACTTATCTAGTATTGGTCAAAAGGTTGATGCCCATGCAGTGTCAATAAAGCATCTAAAGCAGTAGATGACTCAGTTGTCTACAACAGTGAACCCACGTCAACCTGGCACTCTTCCTAGCAACACCATCCAAAATCCAAAGAATGATGGTCATTGTATGGCAGTTACTACTCGAGGGGGTAAGCAAACCATAGATCCACCTAGACTGTCTGTGGTGGAAGTTGAGATTAGAAAAGAAGATGATGTGATAGAGGGTAGACCAGATTCTGAGAAAGCAACAGAGCAAGAGGTGGAGATATCTCAGAAAGTGGTTCCCATACCTAGACCTCCACCACCTTTTCCACAGAGGCTAGTGAAGAAGACCGAGAATGGTAAATATCGCCGGTTTATTACTATGTTGAAACAACTCTCTATTAATGTTCTTTTGATAGAAGCCTTGGAGCAAATGCTTGGGTATGCGAAGTTCATGAAATAAATGGTGACAAAGAAAAGATCTGTGAGTTTTGAAGATGATGATAGATTGCGGCATTGTAGTGCTATTGCTACAAGATCTCTTGTGCAGAAAAAGGAAGACCCTGGTGCTTTCACGATCCCATGTACTATAGGGTTGCTACACTTTGCTAAGGCATTGTGTGATATTGGTGGTAGCATCAACCTCATGCCTTTGTCTATTTACAAGAAGTTGGGTCTGGGGGACCTAAAACCCACTGCTGATCGGACTGTGAAGAGGCCCATAGGGGTACTTCATGATGTGCTAGTGAAAGTAGAGTCTTTCATTTTTCCGCCAGATTTTGTGATTCTTGACTGTGAGGTTGATTTTGAGGTTCCCATCATCCTTGGGAGACCATTTCTTGCCACAGGGTGTGCGTTGGTTGATATCGAAAAGGGACAGATGAAGTTCAGACTGAACAATGAAGAAGCAACTTTCAATATATGTAGGTCCATGAACTATAATGGTGAGCTCCAAACAGTATCTGCTATAACTTACAGAGTGAAGAGTGGGTCAGAAGTGCAAATTGAAGAGCGACTAGGTGTTGAGACACTAGCAGCAATTATTATGAACTTCGATAGTGATGGCATTGAAGATTATGATGAGTTGGTAGCCGCACTCGATAGATGTGAATACCGGCCCAAACCAAAGAAGTATGAATTAGACATGAAGAATCGTGAGTCCCCACCTGCAAGACCATCTATCGTGGAGGCACCAAAATTGGAGCTTAAGGCTCTACCACCGCATTTGAGGTATGTATACTTGGGCAAAGAGAATACTGTACCGGTCATCATTGCGGCAGATTTGAATGCAGGACAAGTAGAATGCTTGGTGACTGTGTTAAAAAAGTTCAAGCGAGCTATTGGGTGGACTATTGCGGATATCATAAGGATTCTTCCCCCGGTATCTGCTCTCACAAAATCCAACTCATGCCAGATCATAAGCCCAGTGTTGAGAACCAGAGAAGATTAAATCCACCTATGCAAGAGGTAGTCAAAAAGGAGATCATCAAGTGGCTGGATGTGGGAGTTATTTATCCCATTTCAGATAGTAATTTGGTATGTCCTATGCAGTGTGTGCCTAAAAAAGGTGGTATGACTGTGGTTCCAAATGAAAGAAATGAGATTGTTCCAATGAGGCTTGTCACTGGATGGAGAGTTTGCATGGATTAGCGAAAGTTGAATGCGTGGATAGAAAAAGACCACTTTCTTATGCCATTCATGGACCAGATGTTGGATAGACTTGCAGGAAAGGGTTGGTATTGTTTTCTTGATGGGTATTTAGGCTACAATCAAATCTCTATAGCTCCAAAAGACCAAGAGAAGACCACCTTCACTTGCCCATATGGGACTTTTGCTTTCAAACGGATGTCATTTGGGTTATGCAATGCTCCAGCAACCTTCCAGCGTTGTTTGATGTCGATATTTTTTGATATGGTGGAGGATACTATTGAAGTGTTCATGGATGATTTTTCAGTTGTAGGTGAGTCTTTTGATCGTTGTCTAGATCATCTGGCCGAGGTGCTTAAAAGGTGTGAAGACTGCAATTTGGTGCTTAATTGGGAGAAGTGTCACTTCATGGTTAAAGAAGGTATAGTGTTGAGACATCGAATTTCAGAGAAAGGTATTGAGGTTGATAGAGCTAAATTAGAGGTAATAGAAAAGCTTCGGCCACCCATTTCAATAAAAGGTGTTATAAGTTTTCTTGGGCATGCAGGTTTTTATAGGAGATTCATCAAAGATTTCTCAAAAATTGCACATCCTTTGTGTAAACTGCTCGAGAAGGAGAGTAAGTTCTATTTTGATGATGCTTGTCTTAGAGCATTTGGAGAGCTGAAGGAAAAGTTGGTTACAACACCTATCGTTATTTCACCGGATTGGGGACAACCGTTTGAGGTAATGTGCGATGCAAGTGGAGTGGCGCTTGGTGTAGTATTGGGTCAGAGGCGCGAGAAAATTCTTCACCCTATTTACTATGCTAGAAAAGCTCTAAATGTGGCCCAGAAGAATTATACTGTGACTGAACAAGAACTTCTTGCGGTGGTTTTTGCATTCGAAAAATTTCGATCCTACTTGCTTGGTACTAAGGTCATCATGCATAGTGACCATTCTGCATTGAGGTATTTGATGGTGAAAAAGGATGCAAAACCACGATTGATTAGATGGGAATTATTGCTGCAAGAGTTTGATTTTGTGGTAAAAGATAGAAAGGGAACTGAAAATCAAGTTGACGACCACTTGTCCAGATTAGAGGAGGAGGCTATGCTAGCTTGGACATAGGGCTGAAATTAATTATGCTTTTCCAGATGAACAGGTATTGGTTGGTTTTAATGATTTGATTCCTTGGTTTGCATACTTTGCTAATTATTTGGCAAGCAATATTGTGCCACCCGATTTGTCTTTTCACCAAAGGAAAAGGTTTATGCATGATGTGAAGAAATTATTTTGGGATGAACCTTATTTGTATCATAGTTGTGCTGATGGGATTATTCGTCGCTGTGTGCCTGAGGTTGAGATGTTGAGTGTACTTGAAGCATGTCATTCATTGCCCGTTGGTGGGCATCATAGTGGTATTCGGACTGCACATAAGATTTTGTAGTGTGGATACTATTGGCCTACCATCTACCAAGATGCTCATGATTTCGCCAAGTCTTGTGATCGTTGCCAAAGAGATGGAGGGATTTCAAAGAGGCAAGAGCTCCCTATGAATCCTATACTGGTGATAGAATTGTTTGATGTATGGGGCATTGATTTTATGGGTCCATTTGAGAGTTCATATGGGATGAAATATATTCTTGTTGCGGTTGATTATGTATCGAAGTGGGTGGAAGCAGTAGCGCTCTCCAACAACGAAGTTAAAAGTGTCACCGCATTCTTGAAAAAGAATATCTTCTCCAGATTTGTTACACTGAGGGCTATTATTAGCGATGGAGGCTCTCACTTTTGTAATAAGTTGTTCAAGGCACTACTTGAGAAATATGGTGTCCGTCACAATGTAGCTACTCCTTATCATCCACAGACTTGCGGTCAAGTTGAAGTGTCCAACAGAGAAATCAAACAAATATTGGCAAAGACTGTGAACGCCAATCGAACGGATTGATCAAGGAAGCCTGATGATGCTCTATGGGCATATCGCATTGCATACAAGACCCTCATAGGTATGTCTCCTTACCAACTTGCATATGGGAAGTCTTGTCATTTACCAGTAGAGCTAGAGCACAAGGCTATGTGGGCAATGAACCAGTTAAATTTGGATTGGGGCACTGCATCTAATCAAAGGATGAATGACTTGAATGTGCTTGATGAGTTTCGCCTAAAAGCTTATGAAAGTTCAGCTTTATACAAAGAGAAGATGAAGAGGTATCATGATCAAAGAATTGAAAACTGAGAATTTGTGGTTGGTGATCTTGTGCTGCCATTCAACTCTAGGTTGCGCCTATTTCCAGGCAAACTCAAGTCCAAGTGGACTGGGCCATTTTTGCTCACAAAAGTGCTCTCGCATGGAGCAGTTGAGATTGAAAATAAGGATTGAACAAAGTTTGTGGTGAACGGGCAAAGGATCAAGATGTATCTGGGAAATTTTGAAACTGTGCAGGAGGTGATTGAGGCCTGCAATCTTGATGAAGTCTGAGTAATCAAGACACCTGCGTCGTGCCGCGACATTAAATCAAGCGCTGCTTGGGAGGCAACCCAAGATGTACAATCTGGCCAACGATAGGATTTTGTTTTCCATTTAGTAGTTTAGCTTTCTTTGATTACTTGCGTCTTTGTATCGATGTATGTAGGTACTTCAGTGTTTTAGTTCTTAGTGTTGGCTAGAATTAATATAGGGTCCGTGTCTAAAAAGTGTCCAGAAAATGTAAAAAGAATAGCCTGTTGGTTGCTACATGTGCAGGTACACCACAAACAATCTGCAGAAAATGGTCTGGTGTAGAGGTCTACGGAACCCATCAACGGTCCGTCGTTTACCTCACGGACTGTGGATGGTGTCCGTAGATTCAGGTAAGCTTCTAATTTTTTCTAAGTTAAAGAGTGATCTACGGACCATAGACGGGGTCTCGTGAGTACAAACCCTTATGCTGACTGACCCGACCCGGACCCCTCTATTTAAAAATCCCCAATTGTTTTTTTTAAACCATTCCTCTTCCCTCCATTACTCTCAAAACCATTTCTAACATTCCATAACCTCCCTAAATCACTCCATAACTCCCCCACAACATCATCCCTTCCATAATTCCCCAACTTCCTTTCCATTTCAAATACAACCCATCCCATAATCTCACACAAAAGGGTCCGGTGTTTGGTCAGTAACGAAGAGGTGACTCCTTGGTCTTGCTAAGCATAGTATCATCACACAATCACCTCACTCTTTGTTGCTTGTAAGGTAATAGAATTTCCCTTCATTTTGAATTTCGATTCGTAGATTGAATATAAGAGAATCGGGAGTTGGGTCTTGACCTTGGGTATTTGTTAGATGAATGTGCATGATAAACTTGAATATTACAATGCCCTTGGAACAATAGATAGTGATTGTATAGCATTATTGTATGTGATCATAAAAACTATATGCTACTTTCGACTTAGGGTTCCACTTCTAGTCTAAATTGTTGGATATAATAATCGGTCGGAATCTTAAGAATGACGAACTAACATAATTTAAATTTGTAAATGCATGATGAGGTTGTGTTAATGTTGAAAACTAAGGCCAAAAATGTATGATACCTGGCACTGATGGCTTCCACGATACCCCGTCTACGGACCATAGATGGGGTTCGTAAATGGATGCACGTGACAAATTCCACCAAGTGTGAAACCACGGAGGTGGACTATGGTCCGTAGGTCCATCTACGGACCGTTCTGCACTTCCGTGGTTTCCATCTGCGACCTATCTGTCAGGCCCCCTAATCCACGGAAGAGATCCACGGACCGTAGATCAGTCTACGGACCGTAGGTCTCCTCTGTGGATGACCACTGTAGCATCTGTCAAATTTTTTTTTGTGGACTTAGTTGAGGGTCGTTAAAATTCTAATAGTTTCTTTTGCTGTGTATGGTTAGTTTTGGCACTAATATCGTTCTCGCAGGTATGATGACACCCAAGAAGATGGTCACCTACTCAAAACGGGGCAAGTCCAAATCTATTGCCCCTAGTTTCCGGTTAATTGATGAGGACACCGACAACGACTCTGACCCAGCATATGTGCCTCTCAATCCTAGGGCTTCTCGCGCTGCACCCAGAAGCACCCCCCGGAAGGTGTTCCCCGACGTAGTCACTGTATCCCAGTCTGATGAGGAGCACACACTAATCGGGTCACCAACTGGGGCTGCTTCCAGTTCAGAGGGACCTATGTCCGGGTCCGAGTCTGCCCATGCCTTAGGCTCCCAGTCTACCCACGCTTCACAATCCGAGTCTGCCCATGCTACAGGGTCCAATGCCAAATCATCCATAAGGTCTGGAGAGAATGACCAAACAGCCTCGTCTGACGAGGCAACTAGCTCAGAGTCCATACCTGCACCACGGAATGATGACCCCACTCCTATAGCCGGCGAGCTGAATAAGTGGTGTGTAGAAGGCCAATGGCAAATCTATCGGGATGCTAAGATGGTCAATGACAAATAAAAGATGGCCCGACTAATTACAGAGGAGCGCAGAGTCCTCACGGGGAGCTTGCATATTGTTCCATATATTCACCGGCTGTTCAACCTTCACAAGTGCGATTGGATGGCTCAAGACCCAGGGACGTATAACGAGGAGATTGTACGGGAGTTCTATGCTTCCTATGCTGCCACTCTCCGCGGTTCCATTTCTAAGCGGTCAAAGCCACTAGCTCAGGATCCGCTCCCTTCCACCTTGGTTCGAGGATGTCTGGTGGACATATCTCTTGCCACCATTAGTCGTTTTCTCTATGGTCCTACCACGGGCTACTCTTGGTCTCCTAACACTTCAGAGTTTGATTATCGCTGGGACATCGTACAAAGTGGCGCTTTCCAGAGGAATGCTGAACAGTGAGAGGCTGTTATACTATGGCTGGCTAGGTACATTGCTAGGGATGGTGAGCGTGCGGAATGGGTCGCTGGTCCACGATTGGTCATCCAGAAGGCCACGTTAAATTTTGTGGCCAAGTTCTTCTGGCTGCTGGTACGTAACAGAGTGTCGCCTAAAAAAGCTGACAATCAAGTCACTTGGGATAGAGTGGTGATGGTTGCAGCATTGGTAGCAGGAGTAGAGATCGACTTTGCCCGCATGCTGCTGGCAGAGATTCACGAGAGAGCTTTCAGGACCTCCACTACTTACCCCTTCCCAGGCCTGATTTTTCATTTGTGCAGGGACTCTGGAGTGCCGATCTGGCATGTGACAAGTTAGTCCACCCTACAGGGGAATTGGACATCGGCCTTATTCGAGATGAGGCAAATGTGGCAGCACCTCGCAGAGAGCCCCAGATTAGGGTACCTCCCTTGGGTTCCGATCTTGCAGACACAGTGGGGCAGGCACAGGGCGGTGACCCCATTATCCCAGACCACATCGACAATGTCCTAGGCTCCTCTTCTTAGGCAGCTAATATGGCTCCTAGCTCTTCCCGGTCCACACCACAGTTAGGAGCGACGGTTGTCCCGATGGCAGAGTACAGAAGTTAGAGGCGTAATAGCCACACTACCGCATCACATCCAGCCGTGGATGCAAAAGTCGATCCGAGTCCGAGGTTACAATGGAGCGCAGGATGGAGGGGATGATGGACCAGAAGGTCTAGGCTGTTAATAAGCATCTTGATGCCTTTGAGTTGCGAGTCCTCGAGCGATCAGATCCGGGCATAGACCTATCTGCTTTGCAGGCTGACTTAGCCAGCCTCCGGACTAACGTTGATGCCCTTCTTACTGCACCTTCAGTTGAGACTCAGGCTGCTCCTACTGCACTGGCTGATGATAAAGTGTTAGAGGCTCTATTCAGTGGGACCTGCACCGACACATGCCAAGGGCAAGCGGCACTGCTCTCATTGCACGGAGGAAGAGAAAGCTCAGAAAAGACAGTGTCGGCACGAGAAGGAGGCTCGGAGGGCTTCGATTGCAGACGAAGAGTTGCGCCAGCAGAGGGTGCGTGAGAGAGCTGCAGGGGCATCGAGCTCTGCCCCAGTCGCAGAGGTTCAGCCTTTTTTGAGGGACGTTGTGAGCACCACTGATGGTGCGGTGAGATTGATAAAGAGCACTACTAAGAGTGCTATGATTGCAGATGTGGGCACTACTGAGGGTGCCACCACCACTCTTCTAGCGGGTCCCGGGAAACCGGACCCCCTGCTTGTTGATGATTCGCCGGCGCTTTGCACCACAGGTTTGCTTCACCCAAATCCATTTTCTTTTACTGTTTCTGTATGCATTGTGGGCAATTGCATCTATTTTTGTTGGGGGTGGGGTAAATGGATTGTGAGTGATAGGGTGAAGTCTGAGTAACCCAACTCATGAATCCTCTCTTGGGGTTTTCATGCCTGTGTTCTTTTCCCCCAAGAGACTGTTTAATTTTTGTTGAACCGGCATGTCTTAGGATTGTATGTATAAAAGCATGATACAGAATGTAGCATGATGGCTTATGAAAAATGATACCCGTCAGATTCTGGGATGTATGCTAGAAGTAAGCTACGATTAGTTGATTGTGTTGGCTCTGAGTATGACATAGTAACAATCGACTTGATGGCATGACTAGACCTGAAACTTGAACTAGGTAATCTGATAATGAAACTATGTGCCAAAAGTGGGTGAGAATCATTGACTGTTCAAACGGTTTTGTGCAAAACTAGAACTTGCCCGGGTAGTCCTGCTAAGACAATTCAATCTAGAAGATAGGAAGTGATCATAGGCCATTGTTCTAAAAAATCCACAAATCGCCTAAAAGAAGGATCCAACCAAATGAATTAAATGCTCCCTTTGATCCAAATAATTTGAGCCTAAAAAAATTAAAACCATTTCTTTCAAAACCTGAACTCACTTTCCCATAATCTACTATGTTGACCCCGGTCCCTCCTTGGACATGTTCACTTTGACTTAGGCCAAAAGCCTAAGTTGAGGGTGGCTAATGTAAAAAGTAACTTTAATCTTGGCCCTGACCTGACATTGGGTATTGTGCACCTCAACTAATGGAAAATCCATAAGTTGAGGGTGGCTATGAAAGAGGAAACTGAAAGAAAAATGGGTATTAAAAAAAACGTGAGGAATGGATGTGACTTGCTGAAAGAAAAAGGTGAAATAAAAGTAAAATGAACTACAAAGTTTAAAGTCACATCCGTGGTTGAAGAAAATTAAGGGAAAGAAGGTAAAGCGATAGTATGACAAAAATAGGGCAAAAAGAGTTTAAAAGCCTAGTGTAATGACAAGGAGGGCAGAAAGTCACTAAGCAGTACCCAAATGTACCACACCTAACCCTGAGCCTACGTTACAAGTCAATAAAGTCCTATAGTGATCCTAGAGTCTAGTTTGGAGAGTCTAAGCAGTGAAAATAAGGGCAAGCTTATGGCAGTAAGCACTAACTGTATTTGAAATTACTTCTGAGTGTGAGTGTTGAATAAATCCTTGTACCATGAATGGCATTAAATTTTTGAGAAAAGGGGATTTCGTTTGAAGTAAGGGCACTAGTTACATTGTCGGAAAGTTGGTACCTTGGTGACAGTGAGAAGATGTCTGTTGTGTGTCAGCTGGTTGATCTGTGTCATGATCCGATCTGCATGGATTAGCTTGTCGAGTCTAAGAGAACGAAGTTGCATCTGAAGAGTGATGGGGGTACAGAGCCATGTGATTGCTTGGGGCCTGAAAGGCTTGCTTCTATACAAGTGTTGTTTAGAGTCGTAGTGCGTCGCTTGAGGACAAACAATGAATTTAAGTTGAGGGTGTTGATATACTGTGAGTTTACAGTATTTCTAATACATTTCACTCAAGAAGTTGCTCAGGAAAAACATCAAAACTGAAGACTTGGATCATACCAATGACAACATGTGGCGAATCCTCTTGCTCTCGCCGACTAGCGATAGCATAAAGACGGTTTTCTTCTTCGCCTGCCCTTGAAGTAGCTCATCTAGATGAAGCTCTATCAGGTGGAGCAACTGAAAAAGACAGGGCTCTATTGCCGCTATTACCATTACTCTGCATGTTCTTAGTACACTCTCTCATAAAATGACTGTTCTGGCCACACTTGAAGCAACCAGTGGAGCCATCACGACACACCCCTAAGTGGCTCCTACCACACTTAGCACATGCATGAGTCTTACTACCCCCTGATGCCTTACTACCTTGCGAATGCGCAGGTCTAGCTCTGAAGTTCTGAGAATTTTTACTATTGTACTCACATTTGTTCCTTGGTGCAGGTGCACTAGCTGATGATGGGGTAGGTCCTTTCAGCTTATGTTGGAAAGAAAATCGATTCACATTACTCTTTTGCTGCCAGATTCATTCCCTGATGTCTTAGCCCTTTTATTCTCAAACTCTTCTCTATCTTCAATTGTTTCTTCTCAACTTGTTGCGTATGGATCATCAGTCTTGCTATGCACATGCAACCAATTAGCATGGTTGCCTCACTTTCCTTACTTGACAGACGAGTCCACCCAACACCGAATAGAATTATAATGCTCCTCATATCAACAACTATCACTTTGTTTCTCTTAGCTCATGGGGAAGGAAACGCCCCATGAAAGCACTCTCAAAATAGTCCAACTCACAATCGGGTACGCGTAAGCACGAGTTAGAAAGAAACTATATAGAGATGAACTTTATCTCATGAAATGAGTATGAAAGAATTGAAGGAATTCCTAAATGTTGTAGCCTCATAATTGTAGATGTGGCACGCTTCACACCGATAACTAGGACTCTACAAACACTGCTTCATAGACTCCCTAGGACTCTTGAAACCTAGCTCTGATACCAAGTTTTTCATGCCTCGAGCCTACACCATGAGCGTGGCCGACACTCGAGAACCATTGTTGTCCCCACGCGAACCCTTGGCCTGGCTTACTTACTCAGTGGAAGACTTTACTCAAGATAAATACTTTTAAAACAAGTAAACTGAACTGCTTAAAATATAACTTAGAATGTATTATAATAACATTCACTGCCAAAGTGGCAACTCAAGTCTCAAATTAACTGAAAAAGAAAAGTAAGGACTCGTGAACTAACATCACTAACTCTGTCTATGAAGCCTCTAAACTCTGAGGGATGTCGGGACAAGACCTCCGATCATCCTAACAACTGAAATAAGAAGGAATAAACCAAAACATAACCCAATGGATCCTCCAAAAAGTAAGGAGGCTCACCAACTGACTCTGAGTGCTCAACTCGATCAAAGATGCGCTGGATGCTAATCCTGGTTACCTGTGTCTGCATCATAATAAGATGCAGGTCAAATGGCATCAGTACATTGACTGTACAAGTATGCAAGGGGAATTCTAAAACAAGACATAAGCTTGAAAGGAACTGAACAACTTACTTAACTCAACTCAACTCAACTTAACTGATTTTAATATAAAGCAATGTAAATAAATGCAGTATAAAGAAAAGCTTTAAACCATGGTTTCAACTATGTGTATTTAAAAATACAATAATAACTTTGTATGTATGCAAAGATACAATCTGAGCTCTGTTTGTATATGAAAATAAAAATATTTCTAATGTATATAAAAATACAAAGTACTGATGTGGGGGTTTCTCTAACCGACAACCATCACTTAAGAGCTATAGTGATGATACAACGTTTTACCTCACGCTGCCAAGGACCGTCCTATACCTTGCCGCAGGTATAGAACTTAACTCACTAAGTGGATCCATTAGTCTATGCTAAAAAGCACTAAAGGAATCATCAAAAAAGTATGACCCTTTTCTACCATGGTGGCTACATGTTTTATGAGGGTTGTGAGTTGTCTGAACTCTCCCCCATATCGGTGCTCAATACTACTCCCAAAAATAATATAATATTAGCTTTTATGTTTAAAAACATTCTTCTTCTCATAAGCCACTTTACCAACTCTTTTCAAGATATTGTATGGGCCTACATATCCAGGACTAAGCTTCCTTTCTTGCCAAATCTCATCACCCTATTCATGGGTGAAACTTTTAGCAAAACCCGATCATAGACTTGGGACTCTAATTCCCTTCTCCTTACATCTACATAAGACTTTTGGCGACTCTAGGCTGTCTTAAGTCTATCTCTAATGAGTTGCACTTTCTCCATAGCCTCATGAACTGAATCTGGCCCTATAAAGGCTGCTTCATCTACTTTAACCAACCAACCGGAGATCTACATCTACACCTATACAATGCTCATAAGGGGCCATCTAAATGTTGGAATGGTAACTATTACTATAGGTGAACTCTATAAGAGGGATGTGATCAACCCAACTACCTTTGAAACCGATCACGCAAGCTCTCATCATGTCCTGTAAGGTCTGAATGGTACGCTCTGCCTGACCATCCGTATGTGGATGAAATGTTGTGCTAAGATTAATCTGAGTACCAAGACTTTTTTGAATTGACTTCAAGAAATAAGAGGTAAACTGAGGACCTCTATCTAAGATGATAGACAATGGAACCACATATAACCTGACTATCGCATTAATGGAAAGCTTGTCGTAGTCCTCCGCCTATTCTGTAGTCTTAACACCCAAAAAGCACGCAGACTTAGTGACTCTATCAACTATCACCCAAATGGTGTCATACTGCCTACGAGTACGAGGTAAACATGTGATGAAGTCCATGTTTATCACTTCCGACTTCTAAGTAGGAATGTTGATCTCTTGAGTCATATCTCCTGGTTTCTGATGTTCTACCTTCACTTGCTGGAAATTAGGGAACTTAGCCACAAAATCTGCTAAATCCCTTTTCATACCATTCCACCAAAAAACTTCCCGCAGATCATGGTACATCTTAGTGGTGCTAGATGAATAGAATATCTAGAGTTATGGTCGTATGAAAGAATCTATTGTCTCAACTCACCCACCTTAGGAACACATAATCAATCCTGATAGCGAAGCACACCATCTCCCCCTTGCGAGAAAACCTCAACTCTCTGCTGATGGACTACACCCTTTAGTTGAAGCAAATATCAAATCACTGTCTTGCTTTTCTTTAACCTCCGCTACCAATGAAGATTCTAACCCATTCTGAAATATTACACCACCATCTGATATGTGCATAATAGGAACTCCTAAGAGAGCATGTCTGTGAACATCCTTTGCTAGTTCCTTTCTTCCTTCCTCAACCTATGCTACACTGCCCATAAATAGTCTACTAAGATCATCTGCTATTACATTGGCCTTACCAAGATGGTAATGCACACTTATATCATAATTTTTTAGGAACTCAAGCCATCTCCTCTGGCGAATATTCAACTCTTTCTGGGTGAACACTAAAGGCTTTTATGGTTTGTGAACACATCTACGTGAACACCATACAAGTAATGTCTCCAAATCTTAAGTGCAAACACCACTGTTGCAAGCTCGAGGTCATGAGTTTGATAGTTCTTCTCATGCACCTTAAGTTTTCTAGAAGTATAAGTTATAGCCTTACCTCGCTACATCAACACACAACCAAGGCCGACTCTGGATGCATCACAATAGATCACATAACCATCTAAACCCTCTACTAGAGTCAAAATAGGAGTTGAAGTCAACCTAGTTTGAAGTTCTGCAAAGCTTTTCTCACAATCATCTGACCACAGAAACTTGACCTTTTGCTAAGTCAACTTAGTCAATGGAGAGGCTATGGATGAAAATCCTTCCACAAACCTTCTCTAACGACCCGCTAGACCCAAGAAACTTTTGATATCTGTAGGAGAGGTAGGTTTGGGCCATTGTTTCAGTGCTTCTATTTTTTGGGAATTCACTCAGATCCCTTCGCTAGACACTATATGCCCATGGAAAGCAACTGATTGCAACTAAAACTCACATTTGCTAAACTTAGCGAATAAATGGCAATCTTTGAGAGTTTGTAGGACAACCCTCAAATGATTGGCATGTTTTTCCTCATTTTAAAAGTAAATGAGGATATCATCAATAAAGATGATAAAGAACAAGTCCAAATAATACTTGAACACTCTGTTAATCAAATCTATGAAAGTTGCACGAGAATTGGTTAGTCCAAAAGATATAACTACGAATTCATAATGACCATACCTAGTTCTGAGGGCTATTTTTAGGATGTCAATATTTCTGACTCTGAACTGATCATAACTGGATCTGAGGTCTATTTTTTGAGAAATGACTAGCACCCTGAAGTTGGTCAAACAAATCATCAATCCTGGGGATAGGATATTTATTCTTGATTGTGACTTTGTTCAACTGCCGATAGTCAATGCACATTCTGAGAGAACCATCTTTCTTTTTCACGAACAACATTGGTGCACCAAATGGGGAAATACTAGGTCTGATGAAGCCCTTATCTAGAAGGTCTTTCAAGTTGTCACGCCTCAAGCTACCCCCGAAACGCGGACATGGGACCTAGGACCACAAGTGATCCCAAGCTAACCCTGCTGGTATAATCATGAGCATATTATAGATAATAAACTGATGTGGAAGCTAATTCATAAATAAATCTGAAAAGATGGGCAATACCCATATACTATAACTGAATATAACAAATCTGAGAAATTAATGAAAAAGAAATATCAAACTCAAAACACTAAGTTGAATCTAACTATGTCTAAAATAAGCCTCTAAACTGACTGGAAATGTTGGGACATGCCCCAACTAGGTCTAGCAAAACTGAAACTAAAGACTAAAAGCGATAAAGATAAACATGTCACTAGTCCTCGAAGAATGAGGACTCACCACTAATCCTGCTGAACTGGAGATCGAGAACCGATCTAAGCGTGATCTGGATGCTGAGAACCTGAACCTACATCACGAAAAGATGTAGCGCACGTATCCGTCTGTACTTGAAAGGTACTGAGCACGCAGGATAGAGTAAAGCTGAAATAACATATAACTGAACAAAGCAATAAAGAAATGAAATAATCTGAACATGCTGACTGAATACTGAATGAACTATAAATGTGGTCAATGCAATAGAGTCTGACGGAACTGTGGGAGCTACTAATAACCGACATAAAACCACATGAGCTAAATGTGGAGTTCGATGTATACGCCCCATTGAGAGGAGCAAATATACCCTGCCAGAGGTATAAAGGCATGCTAGCGTGATCACTAAATTGATGTTGCCCACAGAGGGGACTTACACCTACGTCGCTTGTAGTTCTGGGACTATATGGGTACGCTGAACCCTGGTCCAACTCGGTATTGTGCTACTCCCAATGTATTAAGTAATTAATACATTATGACTAAATTTATGTAAGTTACTGGATAGCTCGAACTGAACATGCAAACTGAGAATGCAACAATTAATCTGATAATGACGCATTCATAAACTGATGCATGTATAACTGAATACTAAAATATCTGACCTAGCATGTGTAATTCAAGGACTAAAGAAATACATAGCTAGGGTTCTGAAATTTATGCGATAAACTGAGCAATAGCATGATAATCTGATTTGGAATATTCAAATAACTAATTCATGAAGATCTGTTAAATTCTAGAACCCTAGGTCTATTCATAATCATGGAATCAAGAAACTGACTGAATTCTAGGGACCTAATGGGCGAAAGGAACCCACTAGTGAAATCCCACATACCTGGTGACAAATTCCACGGAGAAATCTTTCGATTTCGGGGTTGGAACTGATGGAACCTTGCTGCGTTCTTGAACTAGGTTTCTTGACCTTTTTCTCCTCTCTTGATTCTAATTTTCTGTGTTTTGATTAATGATTTTGATTAAGGTAAGTTCTAGTTATGTTTCTAGGCTTAAACTGACTAAAATCTCAAGATTTAGGGTCTAAACAACGTATCTTAGGGGTTAAACGAAATAGGAAAAGACCAAAAGACCCCTGACTTAGCTGTTGTCGGAGTGACTGACGGACTGGACTGACAGGCCATCATTCAATAGATGGTCCGTCGATTGGATCCGTAGGTCGAGTATGCCCGACAGGGCTTCACTAAAACTAGCATAACATTTTACTTGGAGGTCGGAATTTATCAAACTTGGTGGTGTTGGAAAGATAATTCAATTATCTATCTAACTCATAGGACACATAATTCATTTTGTTCTATGAGTTATGACCATCTGAAGTTGACACATCAATAATTTTCAGCTAACTAGTTGCTAACCCTCATCTACGGTCAGACCTACGGACTGTGGATCGATTGACGGTCCGTGCTGGTGAACTGTAGTTTGTGCCAGATGCTGGGTAAATGAGGTCTTGATCCACGAACATAGACCACGGTCCGTGGTCTGCCCTACAGTCCGGCGATGGCAACTGTGGGTTGCACCTGCAACTTCTCAAAATCTGCAATTTTGGCCTGATTCGAATACGGGGTGTTACACAACTGCTCAGCTGAAGCCATTTTTAAGGAGGAATAAAGATAGGAAGGCATATAGAAGGAAATCAATTCCAAAGTTGATTTCCCTTCCTGGAGGAACTTTGGGAAGATCTTCTGGAAACACTTCTAGGAACTCATTAACTACTGGAACTGACTGAAGTGTTGGGGTTTCGGAGCTTGAATCCTTAACCCAAACTAGATGATAGAGATAAACCTTAGAGATCATCTTTCTAGCCTTAAGTTAAGAAATGAATCGACCCATAGGCGCTAAGCTACTGCCCGTCCATTCTAAGATTGGTTCATCTGGAAACTGAAAAAGGACAATCCCAGTTCTACAATTGACTGAGGCATAACATGAATGTAACCAATCCATGCCCAGAATGATATCAAAGTAAACCATTTCTAACTCTACAAGTTTAGTTGAGGTGACTTTCTAAGAGATTGTGACATGGCAATTTCTGTATACCCGTCTAGTTATAGTTGGGTCACCGACTGGAGTAAAGACTAAGAAGAGTTGTGAGAGAGTTTTTGGATTGACATCGAAGTTTATGGCTATATAGAGTTATAAAAGACAAAGTATCCCCTAATGTCTTTCAACTTAGTATACCATAGGTGAGCCACATCCTTAAGCTGGTAGGATGCCAATTCCACCCTATCACTATCAGTCACTTGCATCACTCCAAATATTTTTTTAACCTCATCAATGAAATTTTGTGGGTCCTCACCAACTTGCGACCCGAAATACTCAAGCGGATTCATCCGAACAAAATCTCAAACACAACCTACCATTGATCCACCATTAGTTGGAACTGAAACCTACTGATAGTTTTGGTTGGTCATACTCTAAGCCAAAAGTGGAATCGCATGAAACTCTGAATTCGAAACCTCATGGTCTGGGACTAGAGGAACTGCGTTAGCATTGAGTGCATTAGCAATACATGCGTAAGCTCTACGAGGAGGAATGATCTTAAGCGCATAACGACGTATTAGAATGAGGAAATTGGATTATACTTCATGCACGATAAGAGTAATAAAGAGAGTGATTTTTTCCTACAAAACTTCGTAGCCTCCCTCTCATTAGATGTGGTGCACTTCACACCCATGAAAATGACTCTAGTTAGTGCAGTTTTACAGACATCTTATGACAGTTAAACCTAATACTCTGATACCAAGTTTGTCACGCTCCGAAGCTACCCCCAGGACACAGACACGGGGCCTAGGATCACGATAGACCCCAAGCTAATCCTACTGGCATATCATAAGCATACTAAAGATAACTGAATCAATAAATATTGTGTGGAAGCTAATCATGAGATAATCTTAAATGATGGGGAATACCCATAAACTAACTAAATACATGAAACTGAATTGAGTTTAATGACAACTGAAATATCAAACTCAAACACTAAACTTGAATCTAACTATGTCTGAAATAAAGCCTATACTATCTAGAAATGATGGGACATGGCCCAGCTAGATCTAGCAAATACTTAAAACTAAAGAATAAAAGCAAAGGAAAATAATCATGTCAATCATCCTCGAAGAATGAGGACTCACCACTAATGCTGCTGAACTGAAGATCGGGAACCAATCTATGCATGATCTGGAAGCTGAGAACCTGAACCTACATCACGAGAAGATGTAGAGTATGCATCAGTACTTGAAAGGTACTGAGCATTCAAGAGAGAGTAAAGATAGATAATAAACATAACTAAACCAAAGCATATAATTGAGCAATGATATAAGACAAGCATGATACTAAACTGAGAATACTGAACATGAAATAAGTGAATGCAATGACAAAGTTTATAACATGTTGAAACTGAAATATTGAACTGTAATTGATAACATGGTCAATGCAATAGAATCTGATTATAAGGGAGCTAAAAATAATCGACAGAAAACCACATGAGCTAAATGTGGAGTCTGACGTATACGCCCCATCGAGAGGACCCAATATACACTGCCAGTGGTATAGAGGCATGACTAGCATGATCACTACAATGATGCCCACATAAGGGACTTATAACCTATGGGGGCACGTAGTTCTGGGACTATTCGGGTATGCTAAACCCTAGTCCACTCGATATTAAGCTACTCCCAATTGATTATGTAATTAACAATTTATGATTGAATTTCTCTACTATGGATAGCTCAAAATACCAACATACAAAATATTAGAATGCAACAATTATAACTG
Organism: Solanum stenotomum; assembly: GCF_019186545.1. Classification (NCBI taxonomy): domain Eukaryota; kingdom Viridiplantae; phylum Streptophyta; class Magnoliopsida; order Solanales; family Solanaceae; genus Solanum; species Solanum stenotomum. Next base: position 36,793,545 of record NC_064282.1, read on the forward strand.
ATAAAGTGACATTCGTAAACTGAAGCAACTATATACCCGAAATAATTGACCTAGCATGTGTAATACATGAACTAAAAGAACTACATCGCTAGGGCTCTAAGTTTATGCATGAATGTGGGCAAAAATAATGCTACTACGTGATATCAAATGCAAGAAATATCCAAAAGTCAATAAAAATAGGACAGAGAGGGAGGTAAACAGAATCATGTCTAAACAGTCGCTCCGTCTGTCGGGGCATCAGTGCCCGATATCACAGCAGTTTTATCATGCGCATCAGTGACCGGAGTCACCTCAGAAGTACGGACTCCACTTAGCCCACCATGGTGGTGTCTCTAAATGAAGTCTTGTGTGTAGTTTGGAACATCACATTCTCAAGGTTAACCAGATCATTATAAACCTCAGCATCTCCCAAATTTATCTGCTCCTCGTCAATCTTTGCCTCTGATTCATCAGCTGCCATATCATCTTAATGTATATCTCCGGTGGTGGTTGGAGGAATCTTAGAAGTCGTCGGGGCTTCCATATCATCTGTTGCCTCCAATAAGGAAGTGAAATCTGTAGACTTCAGATAGTCTCATCCTTTCTCAATTCTGCCACTTTAGCTTTCATAGTCCTAACCTAAGAAGACTCCCCTATCTACTTTCACAAGCAGGGACTCTCGATGTCAGATCATCAATAGAAGTCTGCGGGGGAGGGGGGGGGCAGGGTAGTAGGGATGGCAGTCTCAATCATCCATGGGATAGATGCCTCTAGTCGGGTGGCTCTCACATCATCCGAATGGTCCAGGTGCCCCATCTTCAGGATCATATCCTGAGTAATCTTGTTGTGCTGGGCTGCAGTAGAGGTACCGAGGGCCTGGGAGGAAGAAGTGGGAGAAGATGTACCTGAAGGCCCGGAGGCCGGAGTAGGCAAAGATGCCTCTACAGGTATAGAGTCAATGTCCACCTCTGGAGATGTATCCACTGGAGCTTTTCTCCTCTTATCGACCTCCTCTCGAGTGTATTTGGCCTCTATACACCTGATATCTGTGGAGGAGAAGGGAGTGACNTCATCTTCAAGATCATATCCTGAGTAATCATGTTGTGCTGGGCTGCAGTAGAGGTACCGAGGGCCTGGGAGGAAGAAGTGGGAGCAGATGTACCTGAAGGCCCAGAGGCCGGAGTAGGCAAAGATGCCTCTACAGGTATAGAGTCAATGTCCACCTCTGGAGATGTATCCACCGGAGCTTCTCTCCTCCTATCGACCTCCTCTCGAGTGTATTTGGCCTCTATACACCTGATATCTGTGGAGGAGAAGGGAGTGACCTTATATCTCTCGTCACATCCCGAGGAACTCCAGCACGCCGGAACAACTCTGTGATCAAGACCGAGAATGATAGGGAAGTCTGGCTTTGCTTGGCCCTCGTGGCCATCTCTAGCTCTACAATGAGTCCCATGTCAATACTCTTCCTGGACATAATCATCCCAAGGCAGGCCGCCTTAGGGTGGCAGAGGATGGACTCGTTCTGGGATGGCATGATGGTGCTGCTAATAAAGCCAAACCAGAAATGAGTAGCAATACTCAGATCCTTCTTCTCAATAGGTGCCCAGCGTCAGTCCACCTCGGGGTAGTATCGAAAATCAACAGTGCTAGCCAGCCCTTCAAATCATCCAAGTACTAAGTAATAGGTAGCCCCTCATATGCTAGTGTAACACCTAGAGCTCTGCCAAGTACACTATTAATATGGTCGCCATTGCACCCGACCTCCTTTCCCCGGACCATGCCTGAATTCACCGGTTTGAAGGAGCTGGCCTTCTTCTTCCTTTTGGCCACCAGCTCTCCATACGTTGTATAAAAATCCCGAGCCCATGTAGGAATGTAGAGGCCTCGGGGCCTGGTGAACTGCTCAAATAGGTGGAAATGGAGGGTGTTCCTCACCCCAAAGTATCTGCCCTCAAGACCCTTTATAGATAGAAGGTTCTCCTCAAGAATTGTTCACAACCCATCGGCTTTCAACCAGTTAAGTAGCCGTGGAGGAGGAACTACTGGTGGAACTGAAGCCACTGGAGGTGCCGAAGCTGGCATAGTATTTGCTGGAGTAGAGGCTGTTGGAGCACTTGATGGGTTAGGACGAAACCTAGCACGGATCTCAACCCATTGGGACTGTAATGGTTGGTCATCATCTGGCTCCAAGAATGCAGCTTGGGAGCCCTCGCTATTGGAGTTATGCTCCAGAAAGCTCAGATACTGGCCTTTTTCCTTTGCTCTTGCCTCCCTTTGGAGGCTCTGTCCTTCCCTTCTTCGGAGGATTTGCTTCCCCTTTATTAATCACAATACCTCGTGCTCTTTTACGGGGTGGCATGTCAAGGTTAGTCCTAGCCATATCTGCAAAATCGTCAAAAAGAGTTAAAAATGGATCACACAAACTTGCAGAAAATAGTTGCAGATAGACTCGCCGATCCGTTCGGTGAGTCATCGAATCACTTTGGCGAGCCAGATCATGCTCGTCGGAAGGATTGGCTCAAACTTTTTCAGAAAATTTGGCATGTTGGCTATGGGAAGGGCCTTTTGGTGAAACCCCGACAACATTCGGCGAGCAAGGACTAGCCCGTCGAAAGTTACAGTGCTTTTAGGGATTTGGGGCGCAGAAAAAAAATTATCAAGGAACACATTCGCAGAGTCGCCGAGTGCACTTGGAGAACTAAAGTTTCTCGCCGAAAGTTACAGAACCAAACTCAAGATTAAACATGAAATTAAAGGCGATAAGGGCGAATTCGGGAAACCGTCAAGTGGTTTGGTGAGCTGGACTTAGCTCGCCAAACGACCACGTGCCTACTTTCAACCCCAACTTCCAAATTTAACCCCGGAGCACCCGAGGACAGTATCAAATCATGGACTATTTCAATTAAACTAAGACCCATTACACTCATGCCCCCGGGATACTCAGACTTCTTCCACTTTGGCCAAATTTGGCCATTTGACGACTTTTGCCCTTAAGAATGATGTCAATAACTCTATCATTGAGCAAATTACGTCATTTGTCATAAATGTGGATAACTTAGACTTCACCCGACTAGAACTATCAACATGCAAGCACAACCCCACAAGTTTAATCAATTTTAAGGCACAAAAAAAATTCGGGAATTCAACAATATGGCATTTTAGGCTTGATATTCAAATTAAAATAGGCACACAAGCATACAATTATGATCAGAGAGGCCCAGCATACTTCACTAACATAAAAATTCATTGCATAAGAGTAAAAATCGCTATATATAAATCCAGGGTTCGAAAAACCAACCTTTGAAGCCGAATAAACACTTTGAAACGTTATGCGGCAAAGAACTCCAACTCCGAACACAAACTTGATGACTAAAATGCGGTAAAAACACAAAAATATGGAAAATATTGTGCAGGTGTGAGTTTGGAAAGTTCAAAAGTGAGGGAAAATGAAGAGTTTGAAAGTTTAAACCTTTGGCCTTTAAAACCCGTCTAGTTCTCGCCCATTCGGCGACATAAGTTTTGCTCACCGACCCACTAAGTCGTGATCACAGACCTGGTCGGCGATTCGCCAATTTCCTCCTAGGCTCGCCAAATTTTACAGACTCTAATTCCAAAATGTCTTGAGTCCAACGGTGGTCTGGACTTTTAGCTCGTCAACCTGCACTTTCAAACGCATACACACTTTGACCTGCACAATCAACACACCATTATTTCATACTCCAAAAGAAAGCAAATTAAAACTAAGGTTGCCTCCCAAGCAGCTCCTTAGTTTAAGTCGCGGCATGACGCAAGTCCATGCTCAAACCTCAATTTTGGGGTTGGCCATAGTGTCACTAGGAAACCCCCTTGTTATCTCAGGTTTAAGTTAGACGAGATATGACCCATTTGGGTCTCCAACTGTTTGATAGAGACGGAATGGGAGGTAACCGTCTAGCTAAGAGTTGACATATCTTCCTTCATCTCTTTCAAAATCTTGTCCAACCCCTCAATGTTGTTGAGGATACGAGAAAGCATATCCTATGACCGACCACCTTTCAAATCCTTTGGCTTTTGACGCTTGTGGGGAGGCAGACACATATCCTTCTCCCCATCCTTCTAATTGGGATTTCGATCCCTCTATCATGATCTTTCCAACCTTCATCCCTGCTCCAACCTTGGTTACCACCCTGGCTCGGGTAGTTTGCACGATAACCACCTCCTTGGTTTGCTAGGAAATTCACCTCTTCGTTGTGCAACGCCTCAAAATTGGCTTCTTCGGGGTTCACACACCCAACTCCTATGACATTGACACTCCTAGCACCAGCTCCCATGACATTTTTAGACAAAATATCAAGTTGGGTCATGATTTTGGCCATTTTTGATCCCTTTCTTGGTCTTTCTCCATTTGCTCCTTGGTCAATTTCAAAGTGAGAGCAGAGACTTGATCTTCTCAGGTGTACTATACCTGGTTGATTTTGGTCATACCATCCAAGAGTTGAGCTGCTATCACATAAGGCTACTACATTAAACCTCCCAGAGAAAGTTGGTCAGCTACACCCTTGTTCACCGAATCAAGACTCTGGTAAAAACATTGCAGCAAAACATTGTCGGGCAACTCATGAGTTGGGCATTGTAGCACCAACTTCTTGAATCGTAGCCAAGTCTCATGAATTGGCTCACCCTCCAAACGCTGAAAGCTTTGCATGTTGTCCCGAAGAGTCATCATCTTCGATGAAGGGAAAATTGCACTTGAAATGCGGTGACAAGCTCTTCCTACGAAGTGATTGTGTGTCGTGGCAATTCAGCCGGCCACTTACACGCTTCCCTCATTAAAGAAAATGGGAACAACCTTAGCCAAACTGACTCTTGGGATATATTCTTGAATGAGAACGGCCCGCAAAATTTCAACAAAATTTATAATATTCTCATGGGGATTCTCAAGAGCCAAACCACCAAACAGCCTCTTTAATTACAAGAATTGTAACATAGTGCTAGTAATGTGGAACACAGCGTTCCCTTCAACCGACAGCAAGCAAATTGCACCAATTCTGCCCATAAGATGAGGTTCATTAGCATTAGGTACGTTGACATCATTGAGGTTGCCGATGTCATCTTGGTGTCCCACTTGGCTACCATTGCTTTCGTTCACACTCATACTTTCTGTTTCAAAACAGAAACAAGCAAACCAAAACTAAAAGTAAGAAGATTCAACTATAACTAACAAGAACAAAATTCAACTTAACTAAAGAATATTAACCAACACCACTCCCCGGCAGCGGTGCCATTTTGATTAACATCTTAAGGACACTTCATCCAATTCTAAGTGTCAACGATCGTTAGTCAGTATAATAACCCAACTAAATGAGTTGGGTGGTACGTTTTTAAGGTTTCAAGATTAAAGTATGAATATGTTCAGGTCAATCATAGGAACATACATTATCAAAGGAAAACATAATGCAAATCAGGGGGTTGATACGAATGTCAGATAAAAGGGGGTTTTGGTTTTAACTATCAGCTACAACAACAACAAATAACAAGAAATTAACAATAATGAGACGGGTTCTTGGGATGTGATTCGGTTATAGGCTAATATAGACAAATGGGTAATTGCAGCTGTTAGTAAATAGTTGTAAATCAGTGAATAAGCTAGACTTTAGTGGGTATAAACTTTCTCTAGAACAATTTACCCTGATTCAAGTTGGTTTCTCTTGAACACCAATAAGCAAGCAAATAAGAACAGCATACGCTTTAGTCCATTCACTCTCTAGAGCTGAATGTATGGAAAATGATTTATTATTCACTCTCTCGAGCTGAACCCATAACAACCCAATACCCACATACCATCAATTCAGTAATCTTGGTTTTAAAACCTCTCATCGAGCAAGCCAAAAACACGAAGGTAGAACTGCATTTGCAACTACAATCCTTTAATTTTAACCATGATTACTGATTGAAATCACTTCTAAACAGCATTTAAACTAACAATTAGTAATACCCACAAACTAAATCAACTCATAATCACATAACCACACCCTAAGAATTAGGGTATTAGCTAGACATCATAAAAAGATAAAAAATCGTTACCAAATTATGTTTCCATCAACTGTGTAAGATTAATTTCATCTATACAAAGGTCCAAATTAAAGAATCTCAAAGACCCACTTCCAATTTCACAAAAATGGAAAACTTCAATTCTTCAAAGCGAAGGAAAACTTAGTCTTAATACTCAGAGTTCCAAACTCAAAAATTACTCTAATCAATGTTCAGAATAAAATTTTTTAATACTAAACATAATGTTTGAAAATGTATTTATAGTCGCCAAATATATGTTGCGAAGGACCATTCGATGCAGTAAATCGGGCTTGGCGATCCACCCTTTGGTCAGTTCTATCACCTTCTTGCCTTTGCCTTTAGCATCCTCAAGTTTTGTAACTTTGGACGATCTAACACTGCATCGCGGAACCACTCGATGACACGCCGACTACTCTTTCTCTCGCCAAATTGATTTTCTCCTTTAGGGCTTGGCACACTGGAACTTTAGGCGGTCAAGAGGCAATTAGGTGACTCGCCAAAAGGTCTTGGCGATCACCAAGCCTTCATTTCTTCCTTCTTTCAGCTCGCTTCGTTCTTTTTTGCAAATTAGTGTTCATTCTTTGTTCCTCAATCTAAATACCTAGAAATCAAGGATTTTACATCAGTTATTGGCACAAAATAAGCATTTGAGGACACTAAATCTATCCAAATAAAGCCCTAAATGAGTCCAAATAGTAGACTCATCAGGCGTCACTATCTTTATGGTGTTCATGTAGATGTGTAAACCGATCAAAAAAGCCTTCAATATGCGTTTATTCATAAAGAGAGTAATCTCATACAAATGAGAAGGTTGGAGTCACTCAAGGATAATAACATGAGTATTCTCTATCACCCAGGCAAGGCTAATGTTATTGTTGATGCTTTGAGTAGGTTATCTATGGGTAGTACCACACATATTGAGGAACACAAGAAAGAGTTAGCAAAAGATGTACATAAACATCCAGGGTTAGGAGTTCGACTAATGGACTCCAACGAAGGAGGATTAGTGGTGATGAATGGGGCTGAATCATCATTAGTGTCTGAAGTGAAAGATAAACAAGACCAAGATCCCATTTTGCTTGAGTTGAAGGAAAATGTTCATAAGCGAAAATTAATGGCTTTTGAACAAGGGGGAGATGGTGTATTGAGGTATCAAAGTAGGTTCTATGTACCAAGGGTTGATGAACTCCAAGAGAGGATCATGGAGGAAGCTCATAGCTTCAGATATTCTATACATCCGGGTTCCACAAAGATAGATCGTGACTTGAGAGAAGTATATTGGTGGAATAGTATGAAGAAAGGTATTGTTGAGTTCGTTGCTAAATGCATGAATTGCCAACAAGTTAAGGTAGAACAACAAAGGGCCGGTGGTGTGGCTCAGAATATACAAATTCCGAAATAGAAGTTGGAGATGATCAATATGGATTTTATTACTGGTTTATCGCGGTCTCGCAGACAACATGATTCAATTTGGGTGGTTGTTGATCGAATCACAAAATCAGCCCACTTTTTTCCAGTAAAGACTACTTATTTAGCAGAGGATTATGCCAAGTTATATATTCAAGAGGTAGTAAAACTTCATGGAGTTCCAGTTTTGATTCTTTTAGATAGAGGTGCACAATTTACTGCACAATTTTGGAAGTCTTTCCAGAAAGGTTTGGGTTCAAAGGTGAACTTGAGTACTATTTTTCATCCTCAGACAGATGGTCAAGCAGAGCGCACTATTCAGAATTTAGAAGATACGTTTAGGGCTTGTGTGATTGATTTCAAAGGTAATTGGGATGATCACCTACCTCTCATTGAGTTTTCTTATAACAATAGTTATCATTCTAGCATCCAAATGGCTCCTTATGAAGCTCTTTATGGGAGAAGATGAAGATCTCCTATTGGATGGTTTGAAGTGGGCGAAGTTGGATTGATAGGACTAGACTTAGTTCATCAAGCTATGGAAAAAGTGAAAGTTATTCAAGAAAGGATGAGAACATCGCAGAATCATCAGAAATCCTATACTGATATTAGTAGAAGAGACATAAAGTTTTAGGTAGATGATTGGGAATACTTGATTATGAGATTCAGTAAGAAGGAGAAGCTTAGTCCCCGGTATATTGGTCCTTACCGAATATCCAAGAGGATTGGTAATATATCTTATGAGTTGGAGCTACCATAAGAGTTGGAGCTACCACAAGAGTTAGTAGCAGTTCATCCAGTGTTTCATATTTCTATGTTGAAAAAGTTTATGGGCAATCCTTCACTAATTATACCAACCGAATATATTGGTATTAGGGATATCTTGTCTTATGAGGAGATTGTTGTTCAGATTTTAGATCGCCAGGTTTGCAAATTGAGAAACAAGGAGGTAGCATCAGTCAAGGTCTTATGGAGAAATCAATATTTTTGAGGAAGCTACTTAGGAATCTAAGGAGGACATGAAGAAGAGATATCCACATCTCTTTGAGCCCAGAGAAATTCCAGATCAAGGTACTAATTCTCTTCTTAGTACACTTTGATATACTGAATGTGTTATATTTGCTTGTTGAGTGTTTGAGTGTAATGTTAGATGTTACACCCTTAGTCTAATAATAGTAATCTCATTCGAGGATAAATGTTCCCAAGGGGGAGATATTGCAACACCCCGCTATTTGAAAGAGCTAGAATTAGAAAGAACCATTTTTTTGGAAAGAATGAAAATCTGAAATTTGGCAAGGTTATGTTAAGTATGAGTTTTGGGTCAACTTCAAACGACCATAACTTTGAGTACAGGAGGAGTAAAATAGCAAATAAGATATCAAATGAAAGGTCTTGGAATCCTTCTTCCAACATCACCGAGTTTTCTAATTTTTGAGCTCGTATAAGGGAGATATGCCTGTTTGAAGTTGGGCTATCCGTTTAAGGAAAGTTACCCGAATTTAAGAGGGGTATTTTGGTCTTTTCCTTACCCAATTAAGTTATTTTGTTTTTAGTAATTAATAAAGGGTCTCAAACTGAATTATTTCAGTTTACGCACTCAAATTTCAAGCTAGGGCTTTTAGAGAAAGAACTCAAGAGGAGAAAGTAGGAGAAAAGTTGAAGATTTCGTCAAGTTCTTGAAAGTTTCGTTGCGGATTTCACCAAGGGTTGATCCCTAAGAGGTATGTGAGTTCCCATAGCATTGAGTTTGTTCACCCATGCACCAATCATGTTATTTTAACATATTTTTGTCCTAAAAAGTTGAAGATTCTATGTGCTTGAGTTGTGTTCTGAAAATTGCCTTCATTCTTGAATTTGGATGGGATTGATAAGTTTCTTGAGATAGTCTTATCGATTTTAAGAGTTGTTTTGAGTTAGATTCTTGGCTACATGTATTGGGTAACCGAATCTTAAGAGAAATTTAGGAAAAAATTGAATTTAGTCGAATTAGGATCAGAAATGAGTTGAAAAATTTGTTAGGGTTACCTGGGGAAGCTTTGGGGAACGTGCCCCTGGTGCGCCAGAAGTTTTGGGGCGACACACCTCCGATGCGCCAGAAGGTCTGGGGCGGCACGCCAGCAGTGCACCAGAAATGGGTCTCTGAACTTTAGGGGCAGGCACCCCACGCCAGCAGTGCGCCCGGGACGTCTGCCTCCAACCGTGTTTTGCCGTTTAGACCGGCTGAGTCATTTTAAAGTATACTAACACTTCATATCGATTCTAACACTCTAAATGACTTATAAACATCTAGAAATCATCCATAAACATGAATCCATAAATTCAAATTCAAGGAAATTTAAGAGCCAAGTCTAAAGAGTTCTTAGAGTATTTTCAAAAGTCTTTCGCCAATTTTTTAAACTTGTTTTAAGACATGAGCATTGAGTTGAGTAAGATTAAGAGCGAAGTTCATTTTCTTAAAATATTGCATGGGAACTAAGTATTCCTAAAGAGTAAATATTTTCACATTTAAACAAGAGATAAAACACCGATTTCCAAGAGAGCTTTAGAGCTAGTTTTTGAGTAATAATCTCAAAGAACAGAGAAAGAGTTATGTTTCTGAACATACGAGCAGAATATATTTTAGGAGCAGTATTGAGCACCGCTATGCGGATGACTTCATAATAACTCAAGTCTCCATAAACCATGTAGCCAACGTGGGTAGAAAAGATCGTACTTTTTAGATGATTCCTTAATTGTTTTAAGCATAGCTTAGTGGATCCACTTAGTTGAGTTGTTCTATATCCCGGCAAGTTATAGGACAGTTCTAGTAGTGTGAGTGAGACGTTGTATCATCACATAGCTCATAGTGATGGTTTTCGGTTAGAGAATCTCCCAAACATAGTTCATTTTTGTATTCTTATATACAAGTGAGATGTTATTATATTTTTCAATACTTCGAGAAGTTATCTACTATTTTAAATGATTATTATAATCTGCATCTTTATTGCTATTTTATTTCTGCATTGAGTTGAGTATACATGTGCTGAGTAAAGTTGAGGTAAGTGTTTCTTACATATTCCAGTAAAGCTTACGTTTTGTTTAGAATTCCCCTCGCATGCTCCCACATTGAATGTACTAATGCCATTTGTCCTGCATCATTTTATGATGCAGATACAGGTAACCTGGATCAAAATCAAGCGCTTTGTTGATCCAGTTGAGCATTTCAGAGTTATTTGGTGAGCCTCCTTGCTTTCTGGAAGATCTCTTTATTAGTTCTTTATAATTTCAGTTGTTAGGATGATCGAGACTCTTGTCCTGACATCTCTCATAGTATTAGAGGCTTCATACACAGATAGCTATATAGTTATTTAGTCTTTGCATTTCAGTTGTTTTGTTATAAGACTTGAGCTGCCACTTTGGCTAGTTGGATGTTTAATTCTAAAACATTCTATGTTTTTTTGAGACAGTTGAGTAAATTGAATTTGGTTTCTTTTATTAAAGCTTAAAGTCTTCTGTTCAGAGTCTAGCCATGCCAAGGGTTCGCTTGGGGCCAATAATGGTTCTCGAGTGCCATTCTCATCCAGGGTGTAAGCTCGGGGCGTAACATACGGTAAGCTCCGAAAGGTTGAGTTTGGTCTAGAATGACCTTATTTGTGGTTCCCAAGGCTTTCGGTCTCATTTTGAGTCCTCTTATGGAAATTGGCTAAAAATGGAGCTCGCATGTGGGTCCTACTTTTCATCAAGACGAGCTCGAGTTGAAGTTTTGATGGCTCAATTGAGTCTGGAATGCAAAAAATATATTGGGTAGAGTATTTTGTTTATGCACATTTGTTTATGAACGAATCATGAGCACCCCGTAAGAGCTCTTTTTAATCTTAAACTTGGGCTAGTACAACAGTTTTGCTATTGGTGTTTTCATCTGAGGCATCGCATTTGTGGAAGCCTGCAATTTTTGGTGTTCGCATTCGTAAGCCAGGCACCGCATTCAAAGAAACCAAGTTGCTTGGTCATCGTATTTGCGAGTCATTCTCAGCGTTCTTAAATGAATATGACCTTGACCTTTCACTTTTGTGGAGGTCCTCCGTGTTTGCGATGGACAATCTGGGTCAAACTTACCCTATTGACCTACACGATTGTCGCCTGGGGCCCACGTGCACAGTAGTTAGCTTACTAGTCTTTTCATTAACCTATTTTCATCTTTCTTCATCTTTTTCAAAACTCAATGTTTTGAGCTAGGGAGCTCTAAATTGGGTGATTCCAGTTGTGTTGGTTCGAGTTTGTTCGTGGATATGCGTTAGAGTTTTTTTTTTAGGTGGTAAGAGCATTGGTTGGAGGTAATTCTCACCCCCTAAGAGGGCAACTTTTGTCTTGTTATTGTTCATTAAGTTTGCACATTGTCATTTGGCCTATTCCAGGCCTTGAATTATGTCGAATATTGGAGAAATTACTAAACCGGAGAAATTAATTAACCAAATTATTAATGTAATAAGTTGTTTACCACAACTATGTTGCAAATGAGTTGTTTATACTGAATAAAAACTTCATGAGTGTTACATATTTAGACATCCAATTCTTTGGTTTTGGTAAAAAAAAAAATGAGATGTAGGAATGAGCAGATTCGCACTTGGTTTCTAATGAATTCAAAGAAGATTTTTCATCGCCAATTGGATGTTGTTGTAACTATAAAAGCATTGCTTCGATTATGTGGGGTTCGACCACAACCTTTTTTGATTACTATATTATCTTCGACAAACTGTACATTGTATTGTTGGGACACAAGAGTAGTTCTTTTATATTATAAGTTTATAGCTCTTAGTTATATTAATCCTAGTTTTACTTATACAAATTCAGTTAAAGTCTTACGGAACAGAAATTAAACCATCAATTATTCCTCTAATTTTTATTATTCTAGTCCCTATTTTGTGGGATTTTGCCTCAGCCTTATTTGCATTACTTTATTTTCATAAGACCGCATTAGATCATCTTAGCGTGTAATATTCAGTGAATTAGGAATCTGGTAGTTGTTGCGTACAAAAAGTTCTTTATTTTACTGTTACAGGAATACACACTTGGAAAAGGAAAAGAACCATAAGGAAAATCGTACAAGTATACAAAGATCATAGTATTTGGTCCAAAGGAGTGGTAGAACCTTTGAGTCCATGATCATACCATTAAAAATAATGTTGAAACAATAATGTTCCTTTATCACATCCTTTAAGTCCACTCTCTATCCTGAAAATCTATGCTTTCATATACTTCAGATTCATTGTCTATATTGTTGCCGCATTAATTTGTTACTGGACCACAGTCCTAATTTGACATAAACATGGCCTCTTCTTGTTTTTCATCTAGATGAACATCAAGTAAACTAGGCTCCAAGTATTTCTCCTCTTTTTTCATCTTGATGAATATATATAATGGGAGGCTCCAAGCATTGACCTAGTTAATACATCTTAAAAAAGACTTTTGAAAGATACGCCACCTGCTTTACTATTGATGTTCCATAACGATGTTGGATAAACAAATTAACATAATACTCCATGCTCTTACTATCCACAATAATATTTTTCCCATTGGGACAGAGATCTATTTCTCTCTTCGAACCCAAGGACTCAACTTCAAAAACAAATGTCAACCCTAACACATCTTGATCCATTATCTATGTATCCATATTCAGTATCTCATTGTAGCTACGTTACAAGAATTGATCTTTGTCCCTAATGCATTCCAATAATACAGCTATCATGCATTTTTCTTCTTGATTTGTTGCTCATGCTTATTCCATCACATGAACCCTATGTAGTTAAGTATTGTTGAAAGTTTTTGCATAATTAAATCATGTAGTGACTTATGAAATTATAGTAAAGTCAAGTATTTTAAGATATATCTTGAGAAGAGTTTTAAGGGGGCATCAATGGTTCCAAATGCCTTATTCCATATTCAGTAAAGCATGGTTATTTTTAAAGAAAGCATAAATAGTTTCAGAAGAAGTTTTTGTCGTTAAATTAAAGATCAGGTTTCCCTAAAGAGTGCATTTTGAGTACTAAATCAACACAAATATTACGATGAGCATTATTGCATATTCTGGGAGTAGTATTGAGCACCGATTTGGGTAAGAGTTCAGACAACTCAAACTTCATAAACTGCACTGCCAACGCATATAGGATTGTGTTGTTGCTTCGGGCAATTTCTCACCCAGCCTTGTTAAGGGATTTTTAGATGGATCCATAAGTTAAGTTTTGTTATCCTATATTCCGACAAGGTATAGGAAGGTTTTGGCAACGTGTGATAGACGTCGTATCATCATGAGGCTCATAGTAATGGTTGTCAGTCAGAGAAAATCCCCCAAAAAAGTGCATTACTTTAATATTTTTGCTATTATTGCATATCTCATTGTAAATATTAATGATTTCACCTCATGTTCATGCTATACCTTCGGTCTGGTTACTTTCAATTTCTTTTCAGTTCAGTTATTTATTCCATTTAATCTTATTAGATATTGCATGTAATGATATCATTAAGCGTTACACTGTTTTATGATGCAAATAGAGAATGGAATATTTGGTCCTTGTCCCTCCCTTCATTTCTGTTCGGGTGAGTTTCTAGGGAAGCAATAGAAACAAATGAAGATGTTTGTGCACATTTCAGGTCTTGCGGTGACGTTAAATCTTAAAGTAGGACTCTTGACTCTGGCATTCGTGTAAAAATAAGGGTAATAGGACTTAGAAAAAAGAATATCTTAACAGTAACCAAAACATTGAAAACAACAATAATAGGAGTATTCATGTGATGTGTATGTACTAGCTAACCACAAGTACAAAGATTAATCTGAAACCTTGAGCATGTATGAATTTTATAACTAATTTATTGGACAAGTCTTTTACGACATTGAAGAGAAATTATACCACCAACCAAACTTTTGGCTTTGAAATTATAATGTTTTACTATATATTTGAAATATCTTAATAACTATAGAACTCTATTGCAGTACCATCTTTACAAAATAGAGTAAAAAATTTAACAAGTCCAATAATCTAGGACATTTATTGTTTTTTCTTATCTAAAATATATCACCCATCTACATATCTCTCTTTCTTTAGTCTCTGTTTTGTGATTTTTACTATTTTTTTTCTCTAAAATCTCTCCCTCCCCCCTTCCCCCCTTCCCAAATTAGAAGTCCAATAATCTAGGATTTTGAAATTATTTATCTTTCAGTTTTGAGTAATTGGTTCTACAAAGTATTTGTGCTTTTTTGTTCTAAATTGGATGGGTTAAATTGGTTCTTCTAAGAAACTTGTCAAACTATATATATATATATATATAAAATGTATATGTCGCCAAGTTGTAATGAACCATTTGGTCATTTTGAGTACTAGAATTTTTTATTTCATAAAAGACTCTTTCAATATGTTTTAAATGGGTATTTTGGACTATTCATAACTATAGTTATATGATTAAGGGGGTAGTTTAAATAATTAATTTAGTTGATGGTGAAGAAAAATAACATTAAAAATAATGGGGGTCACTTTTACCACTTTTATAATTAGTCTTTAAATAGTTAGGATAGTAAATAATATGTAGAAGAAAATAGGGGAAGAGGAGAATAACAGAAAGCAAGTCGTGTGAACCAAGAACGGCCTCATTCAGGTGACTCTTTGACTCTAACCTATGTTAGTTATAAATAACATATTGATTAGCGTTATATTGGGGAGTATAATGGAAATTTGGAAAATAAAAAAGGATTGATATTGGCCTGTTGAATTGGAAGATAAGTAAAGAAGTAACGATTAGGTCATGCTGAAAAATTTAGGAAAAGTTGAAAGTAATCATGGAAAGGTATATATCTATACTACCTTAAAAGCATGAATTCCAAATCATGTTGAATTACTATAATACCCTCAATTAAAAATACTCAATTTATTATTTTAATTAATTTAATTATATAAAAAGTATATATTTTTTCACATTAAAGGGTTGTGATTTTTTCAAAGAGTTTCGACTTTTTTGACGGGTTGTGACATTTTTGACGAGTTGTGACTTTTTCAAAGGGTTGTTATTTTTCAAAGGGTTGTGACTTTTCCAAAGGGTTGTGCCTTTTCCGATGAGTTGTGACTTTTCCAAAGGGTTGTGACATTTTCGATGAGCAATGACTTTTCAAAAGATTGTAACTTTTCTAATAAGGTACGTACAATTAGCACCTATTGATACTACTATTTGTTAGCTATAAATATAGGAGTTTCCTCTCACTTTGTTACTACGATTTTTTTTAATGTTTTCTACTCTTCTTCTTCTTAAAAAAATCTCAAGGGTTATTTGCAGTAGTTGATTAAGTTCAAAATTCAACGAAATTCAAGGTACCACATAAGAAACAGTTGGTGAAGAAAGTGTAGCAAATCATTCATCAATTCACACTCTATTTTTTCTTTTGATTTTCATGAGTTAACAATGATGAAAAGGTGTGGAAAAGACTATAATGATAAACAAGTCACATGATTTGGGTAAGACATTTCTTATTTGTTTTTTCATTTTTTATTATTTTACCCTCAAACGAAGGAGTTTCTTTCTAATTATGCTAAAACAATGAGCATCAGCGTTATCCATTGAATTATTAGTTTTGATGTATAATTCACTATTTCAAAAATAGATTTTCATTTTTACTTATATTATGATCATATAGTCATGATAATAATATTTTTTTATAGATATGTGAGAAGAATGAACGGAGAAAGAAAAGTATTGGTGGCAAGAGATTTCAATCAAATGGAACACTATAGTGAGTATAGCATGAACATATATTTTCGTCTTCCTTATTCATTGGCAAAGCATTATTCCATTTACTTTTTCTTTTTTATATTTATATTGAGTATGAATATGAAATTACTTAAGCATGATTTTCCTGTTATTTTGTGTTCATTTTAATTTGAGAAAATGTTATGTCACAAGATACACTCCTTGCTAACAGTACAAAAATAGATAAGAAAATAGTGATTGATCATAAAATAATCTTAAATCAAATTAAAGATTCTATATATAATACTTTAGATTTTGTTCAACAATTAATTTTTATTATTGAAAAAGTTTAATATTTTGTATCACGATACAACTTCTATAAGATATTAGATACTTTCATTAAACAAAAACTATGTAATTTGTATGCGGCAGAAAAAAGGAGAAGACTACAATTCTATAAGGATAAGGTAGAAACTTAAAGAAATGAAATATTTTTTACCAAATGTGATGTTGTTCATATATTGACATTAAATTATGCTATATATATATAACAAAGTATTGGTCAACCTAAATACTTTACATACACTCAAACCTCTATTTGATCATCATTCGTTATAACAAAAAAATACCCTTTATTTTTGTAAAATTACCTCTCTATGACAGTCATACTCAAATATTAATTGAGTACTAATATTTTGTAGAAGATAGATTACATATAAAGTCAAAATATTGAAATTTTTGTGGTAATCATTATTAGTATCATGCAGATACTAAATTTCAAGTATGAATATTTAAGAGAAAAATTGTACTTAAATGGTGTCCATCATTTAGGTTCATAACCTCAAGAGGAAAGACTATTGGTCAAATTTTTTATATGGATATTTTTTTTTTAATTTTTGTCGCTTAGATTTCTTAAAAAAATTGAGTGAAGTAAAATTAATACTACTAAAGAAATGTCACTTTCTCCCCATATTTAAACTTATGGATTAATCATTTCAAAGAATTTATCAAATGTTCTTTCAAATATAATTATTTACTAAAGATATTAATTGAGTAATATTAATTCTATTTGACAACATCCTATACTATTTATACGATACACACGTGCAACGCACGTGTCGTGAAACTAGTATATATATATATATATATATATAGATACACTTATTCTTCTTATGTTATTCCTATTGTGTAGTTTAAGGTGCTGGCAGCCACTGGTTTCGTAACCAGTGGTTTCATCATTAGATATTATAATTCTATTATAATGTTATAAATTAAGTGTTGATATATTGAGATAGGTAAATAAATATTAAGTGTATTTTATTATATTAACACCATTAAAGTTATGATAATGGAAGGAATTGAGACTTACCTTAGGCTTGAACTTTAGGAAAGTTAACTCTAGATTTGGGTGAGCTTTGAGTCTAGGCTAGATATATAGTAATATGGGTGTCTACACAAGTATTTACTTATGAATTATGCATACATAATAGATTGAAAACGTTCTGAGGCACTGAGGAAAGGAAAGGCATTGGAGAAGTAGCTTGCCTGACTTCAGTTCTTCGGTAGAGGTAGGTTATGGTTTATTCTGTGTGATAAATAGACTCTTAATAGTGATTGATAGTCATTGAGTGATAATGTGAATTTCTCTATGTAATTGGTTGTGTGGTTTGGATAATCTATGTGTTGTTTGTTGTTTGCCATCTGCTAAGTGTCATAGTATATTTATACTATTACTCATTGCATATTAGTTTCTATTTTGAGTTGGTCGATGATATCTACTCAGTACATGTTGCCCTGTATTGACCCATACTTGTGTTTTCTTCGTTTTCTTTTATGGAGTGCAGCAAGTGAACCATCAACTTTGACTCGCCCTCAGCTGTAGCTAGTCTCCAGTACATCAGATTTTAGGGTGAGCTATTCCTTCTAGCTCATGCTGGATTCTCTCAGTTATGGCATGATGTCCTTAAATTTCGGACATACACTATCCTACTTATTTATTTTGATATCTTGAATACTCTTAGACTTGGTATTTTGAGAATAGATGTCCTAGATGTGACGACTTTCAGGTTTTGGGAATAATATGCAAAACACTTTAGAGGTTTATTTTATTGGTTACTTTAATAAGTTTGTCAGGACCAAAAACGAGTCATGAGTGCCACCCACACTCAACCTCCTAGGTGGGTAAACCAACTAATTCAACCCCAACATATATCAATTGTTCCACCACAGATAACAACCATAATGCAAAGTTTGTCATGACCTAAAACGACATATGAATGACACCCACACTTAACCTCCTAGGTGGGCAAACCAATGAATTCAATCCCAACTTATACCAATTGGTCAACCATGGATAACAACCATATTGCGGAAGCTCAAACTTATTAATGTAACCAATAAAATAAATCTCTAAAGTCTATTGCATATTATCCCCAAAACCAGAAAGTCATTACATCAAGGACATCAATTCTCAAAATACCAAGTCTAAGAGTATTAAAGATATCAAAATAAATAAGTAGGATAGTGTATGTCCGAAATTTAAGGGTATCATGCCATGACTGAGAGAATCCAGCACAAGTTAAAAGGAATAGCTTACCCTGAAATCTGATGTACTGGAGATTGGCTAAAGCTGAGGGCGAGTTGAAGTCGATGGTTCACTTACTGCACTCCACAAAAGAAAACGAAGAAAACACAAATAGGGGTAAGTACAGGGTAACATGTACTGAATAGATATCATCGGTCAACAGAAAATAGAAACTAATATGTAATGAGTAATAGTATAAATCCACTATTGCACTTAGCAGGTGGCAAACAACAAATAGAACGAACCAGTGACAACAACACTAAATTAAATACATAATCAGTCAACAATATCAAGAAAACACATGAGGACTCATGCCTCCACACAAAGCTCTTTGGGAATTGAGTTCTTCGAGATTGAGTACATTATGTTGTTTACATATGTTTTCCTTTAATGCTACCGTGCTGGAACGTGACACCCAATCCCATAGCATTGTGCCGAATCATGGCACCCGATCCAATATATCGTGTCGGAATGTGACACCCGATCCAATAATATTGTGCCGACTCGTGGCACCCGATCCAAACATATCTTTTATGTATCATTTATTATCTCCATTTTTCACTTCATTAAAAATATTTCACCAAGCCTTCTTTTTTCAATGCATCACTTCAATAGAGAAGGCTCAAAATTATAAATTTCACGATATCAAGATTTCAAACCAATCACAAACAACATATAGATTATCCAAACCACACAATCAAGTACATAGAGAAATACACAATATCATTCAATGACTATCAATCATTATTAAGAGTCTATCTATCACATTGAATAAACTATAACCTACCTCCACTGAAGAACTGAAGTAAGGCAAGCTACTTCTCAAATGCCTTCCCTTTCATCAGTGCCTCAGAACATTTCCAATCTTTCAGTATGCATAATTCGTAATTAAACACATGTGTAGACACCCATATTACTATATATCTAGCCTAGACTCAGAGATCACTCAAATCTATAGTTATTTTTCCTAAAGTTCAAGCCCAAGGTAAGACTCAATTCCTTCTATTATCATAAATTTAATGGTGTTAATATAATACAATACACCTAATATTTATTTATATATCTTAATTTATCAACACATAATTTATAATATGATAATAGAATTATAATATCTAACGATGAAATCACTGGTTTCGAAACCAGTGGCTTCCAGCACCTTAAACTACACAATAGGAATAACATAAGAAGAATAAGAATTTATATATATATATATGTATATATATATATATATATATATGCGTAATTACATAGAATCCATCCATCATATGCACATGAACCATACCTTTCCAATGATTACTTTCAACTTTTCCTAAATGAAGTCGTTCTTTGTTCACGCGGCTTGCTTTCTGTTATTCTCCTCTTCCCCTCTTTTCTTCTACAGATTATTTACTACTCTAACTATTTAAAGACTAATTATAAAAGTAGTAAAAGTGATGCCCTACTAATTTTAATGTTATTTTCTTTAAGCACCAACTAAATTAATTATTTAAACTACTCCTTAATCATATAACTATAGTTACAAATAGTCAAAAATACTCATTCAGAACCTATCGAAAGAGTCTTTTATGAAATAAACAGTTCTAATACTCAAAACGACCAAATGGGTCGTTACATTAGATACCAATTTACCCATAATTCTTCCTCGAATGATCAAAAGGAGGTGAGGGTAAGAAAGGATGCCTAAATCGATAAAAAGGTGTGGATATCTCTCATACATATCAGCCTCACTCTCCCAAGTAGACTCTTCAACCGGCCGATTCTTCCACTGATCCTTAATAGATGCAATCTCCTTTGACCTCAGCTTGTGGACCTCTCTATCTAGAATAGCTACTAGCTCCTCCTCATATGACATATTCTTATCAAGCAGGACTAAATCTATAACGACCCGAGAGCACCCCCTAGTCGTTACCGGCGTATTCGACCTTAAAGAGGTCTTATACAAGCCCTTAGCCTTCATCATAGCATGTATCATAGAATAAAATTATGGAAAATTTAAAACTTTTACTTTGGAAGTTCAACTTCACTTCATATATGGAAAACATAATCCAATTTCGTCACAATGTACCATCTAGACATAGAAGTATCGAAAATGGGACTTAGCCCTTACATCAATTAGAAGCCTAGAATAGGAAAGTACAACAATGACTTTCAACATAATCAAAGTACTAAACATAGAAGCTAGATTATATGGTCTTGTCCTCGGACTTGAGGACTCACCAACTTGGGGAAGCAACTCCAAGTGCCTTGAAAAGTAAGCTTAAATCTTCAACGGCCCGAACCTAAATGTGTGGGGAAAAGGGAAAAAATATGGGTTAGTACAACACACGTACTAAGTATGGCTACTATGCATAAAAACCATTTGAAACATGCATAAAAGGACATTTAGCCAAAACATGTTTTTTACCAAGTAAATCCAATATGCACACAAAGTAAGCATCATGGTACCACCTAATATGATATCATCTCAACATGTAGACAACCCAAGCAATACTAGTGCAATGCAAAGAATAGAATCCCATAACCCTACTCAAACCCAAGTATCACATTAAGTGACCTACTTCATGCATACATTCATAAGGTCATATTTCATCATAACTTACCATATTCATAATGATCATACATAACATAGCTTTAACATACATAATTCATAATCATCATAATTATAAGAGAACACTACTACAACCATCTCTTAGGATCCCACAAGTGCAATGTGTAAGAGAAGTCCCATACCCTCCCTTACACTATGTAGAAACCATCAAGAAAGTCCTAGTAATAGTTCATACCTTCATTTACTTTTACATTAGAGAGATATTGCCATAACCGACATAGACCATGAGAGCTACACAGAATTCGGTGTTCTACTCCCACACCGAAAAGATAGGGTTAACACTTGCCTAAGGTGTAACCATTCGTACTTAGCTATCTAGGTGGATCCACTAAGCTAAAGTCCTATGCGGGCACATAGTTAAGGGTCAAGGAGATTGCTCTTAGAATTCCTAACTTACTAAACGTGAGGATTTCCATCTCATGAGACAACACATACTGTGGGTAATCCGGACTTGCTAAACGTGAGGAAACTCATGTGGGTAGCCGGCCGGACTTACTGAACGTGAGACCACCATCTCATTTACATGCCCTTTCGGTACTAAGCATCTAATTCCCTTTTGTAATCATCTTTAGTCATCACATAAGTTCACATTACCCTTTACTAGACTTTTATGAAAACATCTTACCATAATAGCTCATATGTGTTCGTAAGTGAGGAACAATCCTTTCACTTCAGAAACACTTAGTAAGTGAGTAACCCTTTCACTTCACATTACACTATAATCATGAGAACTACCTTTCAATCATATAGCAATCATACCATAACATACATACATATTTCGTAGCTAATTCAAGTGTAGAGGGTTAAGGATGACGAAAATAGGTCATCAACACCACAACAACACATTAGGTATAGCATCATTACAATCTAAGTAATTCACCTTCCATACTTGAGTTGAAAGAAGAACCAACCTTCATACCTTCTTGCCCTTCCTAGGACATTCATACTTCAATCACCAATCAGTTCATAACCAATACATAATACAAGGTAATTCATGAAGTAATAACATTATCAACATCAATATAATCAATTGACATATTCTATTCATAGCCTTCAAGGCTTTATTCAAAGACTCAACCCTAATTTCATAGAAATTATACATAACCTAGGGTAGAATCATCATACAAACATGAATTATATAACATCACCTTCAATTCATAGCCTTCAATCAATATCCAACAAAAACTAGGGTTAGAATTAGGAAAGAAGGAGAAACATGGGTCTCATGGGGAATTCTTTAAGAAACCACAAATACAACATAAATGCATTCATAATTTTTCATATAACATCAATCAAATTCAGTTTATAACATCAATTTCACTTTAGAAAGAAGACCCACGTTTTTGGATTGAAAACCTAGAAATTGGAGATTTTGAAATTCATCTTGAAGGGACCTCTTGGGGAAAGGAATCCTAAGGGTGATAAGCAACCATACCTTAGTTTATTCCTTGAGAAATGATGGGGGAAAATCGAAACCTTGCTTCCCTAGATGAACCTTGGTCTTCTTCTTCAATGAGGTTCTTAGTTGAGAGGATTTTGAGAAAGAATGAGTTTGAGTTGTGGGTTTTGTTGTGTGAGTTAAAGTCTTAGGGTTAGGGTCTTATAGTTAGGTTTAGAGTGGTAATTAGTTAACTAACCACCCATCTTAACCCTTAATTAAATAACTACCTAAATCTAAGACCCCTAAACTAAAACTAAAAACTTAACAACTGCCAGGACTTACGACCCTCCACCTACGGACCGTAGGTGGAGTTACGGACCGTGCTGGTCATCCGTCGTTTGGTACTGAGGCTCCCTTTAGGGGGGTCAAGTCTCCCACGACTAAGTATAGGCTCACGGCCATGATTTACGGTCCGTCGACCAGTCTACGGGCCGTGAGTCTTGGTCTTGTCGTTTGCTGCAGTTTTGCCAGCTTTTGGGTCCATGTTTGGGTCCTCCTCAAGGACCCTTAATGGGTCCTTGGGGGGGTCGTACCCGGACGTTTTTGACCCTATGAACATAACTTACCTAATTTAAACCTTTTTACAAGATTTTACCATCATACGACACTCCCAAACCTGCCCAAAACCTAAGGACACACTAGAACACATTCTTCTCTAGTTTTCGGACGTCGTGGTCGTTTTCTTGACGTTAAGACTTTTACTCTTCCAAAGCAAGTCAATTACATTAGTTTAGGTTTATAAACATCATTTTGACTATATTTTAAGTCATTATTCATATGGTGAGGCTCTAACTTAAGTCATAGAATTTCCGGGGTATTACAATACCCCCCCTTAGGAACATTCGTCCCCGAATGTCACTTGGACTTCTTTCTAGGGAGACAATGACTCAAACTAGCAGCACAACAACCAGTCACATCAACAACATCATGTCATCATATTATATAGGAATTAAATCCACAACATCAATATGCTCAAAACACATTACTTCACATAAGTATAGGAGGAACTACCTTCTCCATATTCAATGAGCCTCAACATATATATTAAGCAATCAACAAGACATTTCTTTAACAAGATAACATCGAGTATGCTCATTTTAACTCTCATGAAGACAACATCACACAACATCTATGGATGCAATTTCAACCATGAGAAACAAAATTCATGAAAAATCAATAATACAACTTAAGCATGAATTTTTCACAAAAACAAAATATGCACTTACAAGAAATCATTCCATAATCGTCAACACACATGATTTTCAATTTATACCAAATTATGAGAAACTACTAACCTCAAATGTGGCTAGGAATAGGAGGAAAAAGATGAAGGTAGCGGGACTTCATGTCGGCCTTGGCCTCCCATGTTGCACCCTCAACTAGGTGGTTTCTCCATAGGACTTTTACGGAGGCAACCTCTTTATTCCTCAACTTCTTGACTTAACGATCTAAGATTTCGACCAGAACCTCTTCATAAGAAAGGTTCTCATTCAGCCCTAAACCTTCCAGAGGGAGAATGGACATCGGTTCACCTATACACTTCTTTAACATAGAAGTATGGAACACCAGGTGAATCGGGGCCAATTCATTGGGCAATTTCAACTCATAAGCGACCTTTCCGACACGCTTCAAGATCTCATAAGTCCCAACATACCGGGGGCTAAGTTTTCCCTTCTTACCAAACCTCATCACCCCTTTCATGGGTGAGATCTTCAAGTAGACCCAATCACCTACTTCAAATTCAAGATCTCTCTTTCTATTATCGGCATAAGACTTTTGCCGACTATGAGCCATTTTCAACCTATCTCTTATAAGTCAAACTTTCTTTGTGGCCTCATAGACTACCTCCGAACCAAGAAGAGCAAATTCACCCACTTCAAACCACCCAACCGAAGATCGACACCTTCTACCATAAAGTGCTTCAAAGGGTGCCATAGAAATACTTGAGTGGTAGCTATTGTTTTAGGAAAAATCTATCAAAGGTAGGTGGTCATCCCAATTACCTTTGAAGTCAATGACACATGCTCTCAACATGTCTTCTAGGGTTTGGATGGTATGTTCCGCTTGACCATCCGTTTGAGGGTGAAATGCGGTACTAAGTTTCACTTGAGTACCAAGCCCACTTTGGAAAGACCTCCAAAAATGGGAAGTAAATTGGGCACCTCTGTCTGAAATAATTGACAATGGGGCCTCATGCAACTTCAAAATCTCCTTAATGTACAACTTAGCATAATCTTCCACCGAATAAGAAACCTTGACGGGAAGCAAATGGGCTGATTTAGTCAATCTATCCACAATGACCCAAATTGAGTCATGTTTCCTACGGGTTCGAGGCAAACCTACCATGAAATCCATATTGACATCTTCCCACTTCCAAGTGGGGATATCAATATCTTGAGTTAGACCTCCCGGTCCTTGGTGCTCGGCTTTGACTTGTTGGCAATTTGAGCACCTAGCCACAAATTTTGCTATGTCTCTTTTCATTCCGTTCCACCAATAAATCTCACGTAAGTCGCGATACATTTTGGCGGCTCCCGGATGGATGGAGTATCGGGACCCATGGGCCTCCTCTAAGATTGTCTCTCTTAGGCCATCCACATCCAGCACACATAACCTCCCTTGGTGCCTAAGCACCCCATCTTCCCCTTGAGAGAAAGTTTTTATTGCTTTGTTGAGAACCAACTCTTTTAGTTCCATCAAAATAGGGTCAAGATGTTGCTTAGACTTCACGTCAACAACAACCGATGACTCGGAATTATGACGGACCATGACACCTTCTTTTGGGGAATCTTTAAGTCGGACACCCAACCGAGCTAGCCTATGTACATCACGGGCTAACTCCCTTTTCTCTTCTTCCACATGTGACACACTACCCATAGATACACGACTCAAAGCATCCGCAACCACATTTGCTTTTCCGAGGTGGTAAAGTACACTCATATCGTAATCTTTCAAGAGTTCCAACCACCTCCTTTGTCGGAGATTCAATTCTTTTTGGGTAAAAACATATTGAAGTCTCTTGTGGCGGTAAACACATCCACATGTACCCCATAGAGATAGTGTCTCCAAATCTATAAGGCAAACACTACGGCCGCTAGCTCAAGGTCATGAGTTAGATAATTCTTCTCATGCACCTTAAGTTGTCTCGAGGCATAAGCTATAACCTTACCATGCTGCATGAAGACACAACTCAAACCCACTCGGGAAGCGTCATAATATACTACAAACCCTTCGGTGCCCTCCGGTAAGGTCAAGACCGGAGCAGAGGTGAGCTTGTCTTTCAACAATTGGAAGCTCCTTTCACAAGATTCCGACCATTCGAACTTGATCTTCTTTTGAGTTAAGGCCGTTAATGGAGATGCAATAGATGAAAATCCCTCAACAAACCTCCAGTAGTAACCGGCCAAACCTGTCACGCCCCGAGCTACCCCCGAGACGCGGACACGGGACCTAGGATCACAAGTGACCCCAAGCTAACCCTGCTGTCATGATCATGAGCATACTAAAGATAATAAACTGATGCGGAAGCTAAATCATAAATAAGTCTGAAAAGATGGGGAATACCCATATACTATAACTGAGATATATCAAATCTGAGAGTTTAATACAAAAGAGATATCGAACTCAAAATACTACTGAATCTAACTATGTCTGAAATAAGCCTCTAAACTGACTATAAATGTTGGGACATGCCCCAACTAGATCTAGCAAAACTGAAACTAAAGACTAAAAGCGATAAAGATAAATATGTCACTAGTCCTTGAAGAATGAGGACTCACCACTGATGCTGCTGAACTGAAGATCGGGAACCGATCTAAGAGTGATCTGGATGCTGAGAACCTGAACCTACATCACGAGAAGATGTAGCGCACGTATGCATCAGTACTTGAAAGGTACTGAGCATGCAGGATAGAGTAAAGTTGAAATAACATATAACTAAACAAAGTAATAAAGCAATGAAATAATCTGAACATGACATAGTTACTGAAATTACTGAAAACTGAATTAACTGAATGCAATAACAAAATTTATAACATGCTGGGACTGAATACTGATTGTACTGAAATATGGTCAATGCAATAGAGTCTGACTGAACTGTGGGAGATACTAATAACCGACATAAAACCACATGAGTTTAATGTGGAGTCCAATGTATACGCCCCATCGAGAGGACCCAATATACCATGCCAGAGGTATAGAGGCATACTGGCGTGATCACTAAACCGATGTTGCCCACAAAGGGGACCTACACCTACGTGGCTCGTAGTTCTGGGACTATATGGGTACGCTGAACCCTAGTCCAACTCGGTATTATGCTACTCCTAATGAATTAAGTGGTTAACTGGTTATGACGAAATTTCTGTAAATACTGGATGGCTCGAAACTGAACATGCAAACTGAGAATGCAACAATTAATCTGATAATGATGCATTCATAAACTGAGGCATGTGAAACTGAATACTAAAATATCTGACCTAGCATGTGTAATTCAAGAACTAAAGAAATACATAGTTAGGGTTCTGAAATTCATGCGATAAACTGAGCAATAACATGATAATCTGATTTGGAACATTTAAATAACTAATTCATGATGATCTGCTGTAATTCTAGAAACCCTAGGTCTATTCATGATAAGGGGATCAAGAAATTGACTGAATTCTAGGGACCTAATGGGCGAAAGGAACCCACTAGTGAAATCTCACATACCTGGTGACGAATTCCACGGAGAAATCCTATGATTTCGGGGCTGGAACTGATGGAACCTTGCTGCGTTCTTGAACTAGGGTTCTTGACCTTTTTCTCCTCTCTTGATTCTAATTCTTCTAAGTTTGACTAATGATTTGACTTAGGTAAGTTCTAGTTATGATTCTAGGGTTAAACTAATTAAAATCTCATGATTTAGGGTCTAAACGACGTATCTTAGGGGTTAAACGAAATAGGAAAAGACCAAACGACCCCTGAATTAACTGCTGTCGGAGTGACTGAC
>NC_064282.1:36821686-36843269 GCF_019186545.1 Solanum stenotomum
AGCTCCCTCTACGGACTGACTCCTCCACAAAACCTTGACTGAAGCAACTTCTTTGTTTCTCAACCTTCTAACCTGACGATCGAGAATCTCAACTGGTACATCCTCATATGAAAGGCTATCTTTCACGGCCACATTCTCTAATGGCACTATGGATGTTGGATCACCCACACACTTCAAAGAGAAATGTGAAAGACTGGATGTACTGCTGCTAAGTCTGCTGGCAACTCTAACTCATAAGCCACTTTACCAATCCTTTTCAAGATCCGGTAAGGGCCTACATATCTGGGACTGAGCTTCCCTTTCTTGCCAAATCTCATCACCCCTTTCATAGGTGACACTTTCAGGAAAACCCAATTAGCAACTTGGAACTCTAGTTCCCTTCTTCTCACATCTGCATAAGAGTTCTGGCGACTCTGAGCAGTCTTAAGTCTATCTCTAATGAGTTGCACTTTCTCCATAGCATCAAGGACCGAATCTGGTCCTATCAAGGTTGTTTCACCTACTTCAAACCAACCAATTGGAGATCTACATCTACGCCCATACAAAGCCTCATAAGGGGCCATCTGAATGCTGAAATAGTAACTATTGTTGTAGGTAAACTCAATTAGAGGAAGGTGATCATCCCAACTACCTTTGAAGTCGATCACACAAGCTCTCAACATGTCCTCTAAGGTCTGAATGGTACACTCTGCCTGACCATCCGTCTGTGGATGAAATGTTGTGCTAAGGTTAACCTGAGTACCAAGACCTTTCTGAAATGACTTCCAGAAATGAGAGGTAAACTGGGGACCTCTATCTTAGATGATAGACAAATGAACCCCATGCAACCTCACAATCTCATTAATGTAAAGCTTGGCGTAATCCTCCGCCGAATCTGTAGTCTTGAACGCCAAAAAGTGAGAAGACTTAGTAACCCTATCAACAATCACCCAAATGGAGTCATGTTGTCTATGAGTACGAGGTAAACCTGTGATGAAGTCCATGTTGATCACTTCCCACTTCCAAGTATGAATGTCAATCTCTTGAGTCATACCTCCTGGTTTATGATGTTCTACCTTGACTCGCTGGCAATTGGGGCACTTAGCCACAAAATCTACTATATCTCTTTTCATACCATTCCACCAATAGACTTCCCGCAGATCATGGTACATCTTAGTGGCGCCTGGATGAATAGAATATCTGGAATTGTGGGCTTCTGCGAGAATATGCTGTCTCAATTCACCCACATCAGGAACACACAATCTACCTTGATAGCGAAGTACACCATCTCCCCCTTGGGAGAAAACCTCCACTCTCTGATTGTGGACTGCACCCGTAAGTTCAAGCAAGATTGGATCACTATCTTGCTTTTCCTTAACCTCCACTACTAAAGAAGATTCTGCCCCATTCTGAACCGTTACACCACCATCTGATATGCTTATAAGACGAACTCCTAGGCGAGCATGTCTGTGAACATCCTTTGCTAGCTCTCTCCTTTCTTCCTGAACATGTGCTACACTACCCATGGATAGTTTGCTAAGGGCATCTGCTACTACATTTGCCTTACCAGGATGGAAATGCACACTCATATCATAATCTTTGAGGAACTCTAGCCACCTTCTCTGGCGAAGATTCAACTTTTTCTAGGTGAATACATACTGAAGGCTCTTATGGTCTATGAACACATCTACATGAACACCATACAAGTAGTGTCTCCAAATCTTGAGTGCAAACACCACTGCTGCAAGCTCGAGGTCATGAGTTGGATAATTCTTCTCATGTACCTTAAGTTTTCTGGAAGCACAAGCTATAACCTTACCTCGCTGCATCAACACACAACCTAGGCCGACCTGGATGCATCACAATAGATCACATAACCATCTGAACCCTCTGGTAGAGTCAAGACAGGAACTGTAGTCAACCTAATTTTCAGTTCTGCAAAGCTTTTCTCATAATCATCTGACCATTGGAACTTAACCTTTTTCTGAGTTAACTTAGTCAATGGAAAAGCTATGGATGAAAATCCTTCCACAAACCATCTGTAATATCCCGCTAGACCCAATAAACTTCTGATATCTGTAGCAGAGGTAGGTCTGGGCCATTGTTTCACTGCTTCTATCTTCTGGGAATCTACTCGAATTCCTTCACTAGACACAATATGCCCAAGGAAGGCAACTGATTGTAACCAAAACTCACACTTGTTAAATTTTTCAAATAACTGGCGATCTTTGAGAGTTTGTAGAACAACTCTCAAATGACTCGTAAATTCTTCCTCATTCCTAGAATAAATGAGGATATCATCAATAAAGAAGATAACGAATAAGTCCAAGTACTGCTTGAACACTCTGTTCATCAAATCCATGAAAGTTGCAGGAGCGTTGGTTAGTCCAAATGACATGACTACAAATTCATAATGACCATACCGAGTTCTGAAGGCTGTCTTCGGAATGTCACTATCTCTGACTCTAAGCTGATGATATCATGATCTGAGGTCTATCTTTGAGAAATGACTAGCACCCTAAAGTTGGTCAAACAAGTCATCAATCCTGTGGATAGGATAGTTATTCTTGATTGTGACTTTGTTCAACTGCCTATAGTAAATACACATTCTGAGAGAACCATCTTTCTTCTTTACAACACTGGTGCACCCCATGGCGAAATACTAGGTCTGATGAAGCCCTAAATCTAGAAGGTCTTTCAACTGCTCTTTCAATTCCTTAAGCTAAGCTGGAGCCATTCTGTAAGGAGGAATAGAGATAGGCTGGGTATCTGTAAGGAGATCTATTCCAAAGTCGATTTCCCTTTCGGGAGGAACTCAGAGAAGATCTTCTGGAAACACTTCTCGAAACTCACTGACTATAGAAACTGACTCAAGAGTTGGGGATTCGGAACTAGAATCCTTAACCCGAACTAGATAATAGAGATAACCCTTAGAGATCATCTTTCTGGCCATAAGGTAAAAAATGAATCGACCCATAGGCGCTAAGCTACTACCCTTCCATTCTAAGATTGGTTCGTCTGGAAACTGAAAATGAAGAATCTTAGTTCTACAATCAACTGAGGTATAACATGAATGTAACCAATCCATGCCTAGAATGACATCGAAGTCTACCATTTCTAACTCTACAAGATCTGCTGAGGTGACTTTCTGAGAGACTGTGACAGAGCAATTTTTGTATACCCGTCTTGCTATAACTGGGTCACCGACTGGAGTAGAGACTGAGAAGGGTTCTGAAAGAGTTTCTTGGCTAACACTGAATTGGATTGCTACGTAAGGAGTTACAAAAGACAAAGTAGCCCCTGGATCTAACAATGCATAAACATCAAGATCAAAGACTTGTAACGTACCAGTGACTACATCAGGAGAAACTTCTTGATCTTGACGAGCCTGAAGAGCATAAAGCCTGTTTTTGCGCTGTCCGCCACCAGTACCAGAAGAGTTACCCTGCTGAGTCGGGCAACCTGCCGATGCTGCTAAAGTTGTAAACTGAGCTCTACCATTATTTCCTTCTTGACCCTGTCTAGAAGGACAATCTTTCAATCTATGACCAGACTGACCACACCCAAAACATCCTTCCTTACCTGCAAGGCACTCGCCCGGATGGTTCTTACTACATTTCGGGCAAGTTGGGTAGGTTTTGGTGCCTGAAACACTACCTTGAGACTTAGAGCCTGACGCCCTACCTTTCTGATCATTACGGAACCTGGGGGATGGAACACTAGCTGATGAAGGGGCAGGAGTCGAAGACTTCTGCTGAAACTGCGAGCAATTTCCACCACCCGATTTCTATTGGGAATACTCGTAGTTACCTGTTCTTGCTTTCTTAGCCTCCTTAGCCTGTTCCCTAAGCTTATCACCCTCAACCTGCTAAGCATGAGTCATGAGTCTAGAGATGTTCATGTCTCCCAACAACATAGCATTCCTGCACTCTGTCTTCACTAAGTCTGACACTCCATATAGAAACTTATTCATCTGTGCCCTGGAATCAGCAACCATGTGAGGAGCATACCTGGAGAGTTGGTTAAACTTGAGACCATACTCTTGGATAGTTATGTTACCCTGCCTCAAGTTCATAAATTCCTGGGCTCTTGCTTCTCTCAACTCTATGGGGAAAAACCTGTCCAGAAAGGTTTCGCTAAAACAGTCCCAAGTAATAGGAGCGACATTTGTACCCCTGTTCTCCTTCCACTGAGTATACCAGATATAAGCCACATCCTTAAGTTGGTAAGATGCTAACTCAACCCGATCATTCCCAGTGACCTGCATTACCGAAAAGATCTTCTTGATCTCATCCAAGAAATTATGGGGATCTTCACCAGTCTGCGATTCTAAGAACTCAGGCGGATTCATCCTAACAAAGTCATGGACCCTTGATGCTGCTGATCCATCATTTGCATTCATAGGAGCTTGAACCCGCTGATTGTTCTGGTTAGCGACACTCTGAGCCAACATCTGAATGCATTTCTGAATTCAGCATTTGAGACTTCCTGATTCGGAACTAGAGGAGCTGCGTTTGCATTCCTGGCATTCACATTCATGGCATAAGCTCTACGAGGAGGCATGATCACTGAAACGTAGAACGTCGAGTTAGAATGGAATTAGATCATACCTTACGCACGATAAGAGCAACAAGAAAGTGAAGTTTTCCTAAAATCACTTTGTAGCCTACCTCTCATTAGATGTGGTGCACTTCACACCCATGAAAAGGACTCTACTTAGTGCGGCTTTTCAGACATCCTAGGACACTTAAACCTAATGCTCTGATACCAAGTTTGTCACGCCCCGAGGTACCCCTGAGACACAGACACGGGACCTAGGATAACAAGTGATCCCAAGCTAACCCTGCAGGCATGATCATGAGCATACTAAAGATAATAAACTGATGCGGAAGCTAAATCATAAATAAGTCTGAAAAGATGGGGAATACCCATATACTATAACTGAGATATATCAAATCTGAGAGTTTAATACAAAAGAAATATCGAACTCAAAATACTATTGAATCTAACTATGTCTGAAATAAGCCTCTAAACTGACTAGAAATGTTGGGACATGCCCCAACTAGATCTAGCAAAACTGAAACTAAAGACTAAAAGCGATAAAGATAAACATGTCACTAGTCCTCGAAGAATGAGGACTCACCACTGATGCTGCTGAACTGAAGATCGGGAACCGATCTAGGCGTGATCTGGATGCTGAGAACCTGAACCTAGATCACGAGAAGATTTAGCGCACGTATGCGTCAGTACTTGGAAGGTACTGAGCATGCAGGATAGAGTAAAGCTGAAACAACATATAACTGACCAAAGCAATAAAGCAATGAAATAATCTGGACATGATATAGATACTGAAAATACTGAATACTGAGCTAACTGAATGCAATGACCAAATTTATAACATGCTGGTACTGAATACTGATTGTACTGAAATATGGTCAATGCAATAGAGTCTGACTGAACTGTGGGAGCTACTACTAACCGACATAAAACCACATGAGCTAAATGTGGATTCCGATGTATACGCCCCATCGAGAGGACCCAATATACCCTGCCAGAGGTATAGAGGCATGTTGGCGTGATCACTAAACTGATGTTGCCCACAAAGGGGACTTACACCTACGTGGCTCGTAATTCTGGGACTATATGGGTACGCTGAACCCTAGTCCAACTCAGTATTATGCTTCTCCCAATGAATTAAATGGTTAACTGGTTATGACTGAATTTCTATAAATACTGGATAGCTCGAAACTGAACATGCAAACTGAGAATGCAACAATTAATCTGATAATGATGCATTCATAAACTGAGGCATGTGAAACTAAATAATGAAATATCTGACCTAGCATGTGTAATTCAAGAACTAAAGAAATACATAGCTAGGGTTCTGAAATTCATGCGATAAACTGAGCAATAACATGATAATCTGATTTGGAATATTTAAATAACTAATTCATGATGATCTGCTGTAATTCTAGAAACCCTACGTCTATTCATGATAAGGGAATCAAGAAACTGACTGAATTCTAGGGACCTAATGGGCGAAAGAAACCTGCTAGTGAAATCTCACATACCTGGTGACGAATTCCACGGAGAAATCCTTTGATTTTGGGGCTAGAACTGATGGAACCTTGTTGCGTTCTTGAACTAGGGTTCTTGACCTTTTTCTCCTCTCTTGATTCTAATTCTTCTAAGTTTGATTAATGATTTGACTTAGGTAAATTCTAGTTATGATTCTAGGGTTAAACTAATTAAAATCTCATGATTTAGGGTCTAAACGACGTAGCTTAGGGGTTAAATGAAATAGGAAAAGACCAAAAGACCCCTGAATTAACTGCTATCGGAGTGACTGACGGAATGGACCTACGGTCAGTCAATCAATCGACGGTCCGTCAATTGGGTCCGTAGGTCGAGTCTGCCCGACAGGGCTTCACTAAAATGGGTATAATGTTTTACTCGGAGGTCAGAATTTAGCAAACTCGGTGGCGTTGGAAAGATAATTCAATTATCTATCTAACCACAGGTCATGGGACACATAATCCATTCTGTTCTAAGAGTTATGACCATCTGAAGTTGACCCATCAGAATTTTCAGCTAACTGGCTGCTGACCCTCGTCTACGGTCAGACCTACGGACCGTGGATCGAATGACGGTCCGTGCTGGTCGACCGTAGTTTGTGTCAGAGGCTGGTAAGGGAAGTCTCGATCCACGGACTGTGGTATGATCTACGGACCGTGGGTCTGTCCGTGAGTCGGGACTTATCCAATTTTCTGAGCTGGTTTGGGGAGGGGTTGCAGTGGCGAACCACGGACCACCAGCACGGGCCGTGGTCTGACCTACGGTCCGTGGATGGTGACCGTAAGTTGCACCTGCAACTTCTCAAAATCTGCATTTTTGGTCCGTTTCGGATACGGGGTGTTACATAACCCAAAAAGCTTCGGATGTCGGAAGGACTCAAAGGCCTAGGCCAACTTTTGACCGCATCGGTTTTCTTTGGATCAACTTCTATACCCTCGCTCGAAACAATGTGACCAAGGAAAGCAACAGATCTTAGCCAAAACTCACACTTGCTAAACTTAGCATAGAGTTGGTGATCTTTGAGGACTTGCAAAACTATCCTCAAATCATTCATGTGATCATCCTCACTTTTAGAGAATATCAAGATGTCATCAATAAAGACAATAACGAATAGGTTTAGGTAATTCCTAAACACATGATTCAAAAGGTCCATGAATGCCATCGGGGCATTTGTAAGACCAAAGGACATCACTAAGAACTCAAAATGACCATATCTTGTTTGGAAGGCTATTTTCGGAACATCAACACCTCTCACCCTAAGTTGGGGATAACCCGACCTCAAATCAATTTTTGAAAAGTAACTTGCTCCTTGAAGTTGATCAAATAAGTCATCAATCCTAGGGAGTGGATACTTGTTCTTAATGGTCACCTTATTTAATTGTCGGTAATCAATACACATACGAAGAGATCCAACCTTCTTCTTCACAAATAACACTGGTGCACCCCAAGGTGATATACTAGGTTGGATGAAACCCTTATCCAACAAATCTTTGAGTTGAGTTTTCAATTCCTTCAACTCCGTCGGGGCCATCCGGTAAGGAGGGAATGAAATGGGTTGTGTATCCGACAATAAATCTATGCTGAAATCTATCTCCCGTTCAGGAGGAATCCCGAGTAAGTCATCGGGAAAGACTTCCGAAAAATCCTTCACTACGGGGACCGACTCTTAAGGAGGAATCTCGGACTCAAGATCCTTAACCCTCACAATATGATAGAGACAACCCTTAGAAATCAACTTACAAGCTTTTATACAAGAAATGATCTTTCCCCTAGGAATGGAATTACCCCCTTTCCATTCAAAAATGGGTTCATTAGGAAATTGAAACTTCACAATTCGGGTCCTACAATCTATGGACACAAAACAAGCATAAAGCCAATCCATCCCCAATATAACATCAAAGTCTAACATATCAAGTTCCACCAAATCAACCAAAGTGACTCTATTGGGCAATGATATGGGGCAACCCCTATAAACTCTTTTAGCAACTATGGAATCACCCACCGGGGTAGAAACCAAAAAGGGTTCATCTAAGACATCAGAAAGCATATCAAAATTCATAGCCACTAAAGGGGTTACAAAAGACAAAGTGGCACCGGGATCCAACACTGCAAAAACATTAATTGAAAATACTTGAAGCATACCGGTCATAACATCCGGAGAGCTCTCTTGATCACCTCGGGATTGGAGAGCATAGAAGCGATTCTTCTTTGGGGCATCGGGATTTGGGCCACTTGCTTGTGCTTGAGAATTCTCCCTTCCTTGAGCCTTTAGCATAAGACAGTCCCTTCTCATCTGGCCGCTCTTACCGCAACCATAGCAATTACCCGTGCCAACTAGACACTTGCCTTCATGCTTTCGACCACACTTTGCACAAATAGGCTTCCCAACATATGGACCACCACCTCTTGCTTCTTGAGGTTTGGGGGTAGACATTTTACCTTTGTTGACTCTTGGCATGTTAGGAGGACCTTGGTTGTAAAACCTCTTTTTGAACTTTGGCTTATCTTGGATTTCAAACCTAGCCTTAGAAGAACTTCCATCATCGGCCCTTGACCTCTTCAATTCCCTACCAACTTGCTTAAGTTTTTGCTCCTCAATTTGTTCGGCATGAACCATAAGATGAGAAATATCCATCCTTGGGATTAGCATAGCCGACCTACATTCATTCACCACAAGATCGGATACCCCCATAACGAATTTGTTCATTGTAGATCTAGAGTTCGACACCAAAGTAGGAGCATGTTTGGACAATTGAGTGAACTTGAGGCCATACTCCTTTACACTCATACCCCCTTAACGAAGGTTAATGAATTCTTGCATTTTCCTCTCCCTTAGTTCAAAGGGGAAAAACCTATTAAGAAAAGCCAATTTGAATGTAGCCCAACTCATTGGACCCTCTCTAATAGGTCTCCCCTCCTTCCATTGTTCATACCACACTTGTGCCACATCTTTGAGTTGATAGGCGGCTAACTCCGCCTTTTCTTAAGAAGACACACCCATAGCCTCTAGAACCTTAAACATTTCGTCAATGAATCCTTGTGGATCTTCTTCCACTTTGGAGCCAAAGAAAGTAGGGGGATTCATTCTTGTGAAATCCTTTATCCTAGAAGCGATAGTGCTAGCATTGGGGTTCACTTGTACCTTAGCATCCCTAGCAACTTGAGTGGCCAACACTTGAGTCAAATTATGAATAGCCGACCTTATCTCAACATTAGTCATAGCCCCTTCTTCAATAGGAACTGGAGGATTTTGAGGAGCTAGAGGGGGAACCGCCTCATTTACATTATCCTTACCGGCCCTCCTTGCGTTATTCCTTCTTGTATTCATTGCCTATAAGCACAAGAGAAGGATTAGAAGAAAAGGACTAAATAGAGTTAAGACTCTTAGGCACGACTATGGAGTAACAAAAGAGTGAAAGTTCCAAAGCACCTCGTAGCCTCTCATTCATAAGTGTGGCGCGCTTCACACCCATGAACAAGACTCTACTCGACGTGGTATCTTGTGACATGGATCCTACATTATTCTCAACCTTATGCTCTGATACCAAGTTTGTAACGACCCGAGAGCACCCCGTAGTCGTTACCGGCATATTCGACCTCAAAGAGGTCTTATACAAGCCCTTAACCTTCATCATAGCATGTATCATAGAATAAAATTACAGAAAATTTATAACTTTTACTTTGGAAGTTCAACTTCACTTCATATATGGAAAATAGAATCTAACTTCGTCACAATGTACCATCTAGACATAGAAGTATCAAAAATGGGACTTAGCCCTTACATCAATTAGAAACCTAGAATAGGAAAGTACAACAATGTCTTTCAACATAATCAAAGGACTAAACATAGAACCTAGATCATATGGTCTCGTCCTCGGACTTGAGGACTCACCAACTTGGGGAAGCAATTTCAAGTGCCTTGAAAAGTAAGCTTAAATCTTCAACGGCCCAAACCTAAATGTGTGGGGAAAAGGGAAAAAATATGGGTTGGTACAACACACGTACTAAGTATGGCTACTATGCATAAAACCATTTGAAACATGCATAAAAGGACATTTAGCCAAAACATGCTTTTTACCAAGTAAATCCAATATGCACACAAAGTAAGCATCATGGTACCACCCAACATGATATCATCTCAACATGTAGACAACCCAAGCAATACTAGTGCAATGCAAAGAATAGAATCCCATAACCCTACTCAAAGCTAAGTATCACATTAAGTGACCTACTTCATGCATACATTCATAAGGTCATATTTCATCATAACTTACCATATTCATAATGACCATACATAACATAGCTTCAACATACATAAGTCATAATCATCATAATCATAAGAGAACACTACTACAACCATCTCTTAGGATCCCACAAGTGCAATGTGCAAGAGAAGTCTCATACCCTCCCTTACACTATGTAGAAACCCTCAAGAAAGTCCTAGTAATAGGTCATACCTTCATTTACTTTTACATTAGGGAGATATTGTCATAACCGACATAGATCATGAGAGCTACATGGAATTCGGTGTTCTACTCCCACACCGAAAAGATAGGGTTAACACTTGCCTAAGGTGTAACCATTCGTACTTAGCTATCTAGGTGGATCCACTAAGCTAATGTCCTATGCGTGCACATAGTTAAGGGTCAAGGAGATTGCTCCTAGAAATCCTAACTTACTAAACGTGAGGATTTCCATCTCATGAGACAACACATACCGTGGGTAATCCAGACTTGCTAAACGTGAGGAAACTCATATGGGTAACCGGACTTACTGAACGTGAGACCACCATCTCATTTACATGCCCTTTCGGTGCTAAGCATCTAATTCCCTTTTGTAATCATCTTTAGTCATCACATAAGTTCACATTACCCTTTACTAGACTTTTATGAAAACATCTTACCATAATAGCTCATATGTGTTCATAAGTGAGTAACAATCCTTTCACTTTAGAAACACTTAGTAAGTGAGTAACCCTTTCACTTCACATTACGCTATAATCATGAGAACTACCTTTCAATCATATAGCAATCATACCATAACATACATACATATTTCGTAGCTAATTCAAGTGTAGAGGGTTAAGGATGAGGAAACTAGGTCATCAACACCACAACAACACATTAGGTATAGCATCATTACAATCTAAGTAATTCACCTTCCATACTTGAGTTCAAAGAAGAACCAACCTTCATACCTTCTTTCCCTTCCTAGGACATTCATACTTCAATCACCAATCAGTTCATAACCAATACATAATACAAGGTAATTCATGAAGTAATAACATCATCAACATCAATATAATCAATTGACATATTCAATTCATAGCCTTCAAGGCTTTATTCAAAGACTCAACCCTAATTCCATAGAAATTATACATAACCTAGGGTAGAATCATCATACAAACATGAATTATATAACATCACCTTCAATTCATAGCCTTCAATCAATATCCAACACAAACTAGGGTTAGAATTATGAAAGAAGGAGAAACATGGGTCTCATGGGGAATTCTTCAAGAAACCACAAATATAACATAAATTCATTCATAATTGTTCATATACAATCAATAAAATGCAGTTTATAACATCAATTTCACTTTAGAAAGAAGACCCACGTTTTTGGATTGAAAACCTAGAAATTGGAGATTTTGAAATTCATTGGGGAAAGGAATCCCAAGAGTGATAAGCAACCATACCTTAGTTTATTCCTTGTGAACTGATGGGGAAAAATCGAAACCTTGCTGCCCTAGATGAACCTTGGTCTTCTTCTTCAATGGGGTTCTTAGTTGAGAGGATTTTGAGAAAGAATGAGTTTGACTTGTGGGTTTAGTTGTGTGAGTTAAAGTCTTAGGGTTAGGTTCTTATAGTTAGGTTTACAATGGTAATTACTTAACTAACCACCAATCTTAAACCTTAATTAAATAACTAACTAAAACTAAGACCTATATACTAAAACTAAAAACTTAACAACTGCCAGGTCTTACGACCCTCCACCTACAGACCGTAGGTGGAGTTACGGACCATGCTGGTCATCCTTCGTTTGGTACTGAGGCTCCCACGACTAAGTATAGGCTCACGGCCATGAATTACGGTCCGTCGACCAGTCTACGGGCCGTGAGTCTTGGTCTCGTCGTTTGCTGCAGTTTTGCCAGCTTTTGGGTCCATGTTTGGGTCCTCCTCAAGGACCCCTAAGGGGTCCTTGGGGGGTCGTAGCCGGACGTTTTTGACCCTATGAACATAAATTACCTAATTTAAACCTTTTTACAAGATTTTACCATCATACGACACTCCCAAACCTGCCTAAAACCTAAGGACACACTAGAACAAATTCTTCTCTAGTTTCCAGACGTCGTGGTCGTTTTCTTGACGTTAAGACTTTTACTCTTCCAAACCAAGTCAATTACATTATTTTAGGTTTATAAACATCATTTTGACTATATTTTAAGTCATTATTCATAAGGTGAGGCTCTAACTTAAGTCATAGAATTTTTGGGGTGTTACAAAATCCCAACGAATAATGTAGTTTCCATCACNNGTGAGTCTTGGTCTCGTCGTTTGCTGCAGTTTTGCCAGCTTTTGGGTCCATGTTTAGGTCCTCCTCAAAGACCCCTAAGGGGTCCTTGGGGGGGTCGTAGACGGACGTTTTTGACCCTATGAACATAACTTACCTAATTTAAACCTTTTTACAAGATTTTACCTTCATACGACACTCCCAAACCTGCCCAAAACCTAAGGACACACTAGAACACATTCTTCTCTAGTTTCCGGACGTCGTGGTCGTTTTCTTGACGTTAAGACTTTTACTCTTCCAAACCAAGTCAATTACATTAGTTTAGGTTTATAAACATCATTTTGACTATATTTTAAGTCATTATTCATAAGGTGAGGCTTTAACTTAAGTCATAGAATTTCTGGGGTGTTACAAAATCCCAACGGATAATGTAGTTTCCATCACAATGATATTTTTCCAGCATGGACACATGAAATACTGGTTGCACTCCTAACAACCCTCGAGGCAAGGCCAATTCATAGGAGACCTCCCCCACCCGCGTAAGAATTTCAAATGCCCTAA
Organism: Solanum stenotomum; assembly: GCF_019186545.1. Classification (NCBI taxonomy): domain Eukaryota; kingdom Viridiplantae; phylum Streptophyta; class Magnoliopsida; order Solanales; family Solanaceae; genus Solanum; species Solanum stenotomum. The sequence continues at coordinate 36,834,815 of NC_064282.1, forward strand.
TAAACCTCTAACTCAACTTATCTCGCTTACCATACTGCATCACACCGTTCATGAGTGAAATCTTTAGCAAGACTTTCTCACATTCCATAAACTTCAAGTCCCTGACCTTCTGATCTGCATACTCCTTCTGCCTACTCTTAGCTTTTAGAAGCTTCTTCTGAATGAATTTTACTTTCTCTAACGTTCCCTCAAACGATCGATACCTCAAGATCTCACCTCAAATGCATCAAACCAACCAATGGGAGACCTACATCTCCTCCCATACAATGCCTCAAATGGGGCCATATCAATACTCGAGTGGTAGCTACTGTTGTACGAAAAATCTGACAATGATAAGAACCGATCCCAATGACTACCAAAATCTGTCATACACGCACAAAGCATATCATCCAGCACTTGAATTGTTCGCTCAGATTGCCCATCGATCTAAGGGTGAAATGTGGTACTAAGATCTAATCTAGTACCTAATTCAGCCTGCAAGGTCCTCCAAAAGTTATAAATAAATTGCATACCTCTATCTGATATGATGGAGATCGAAACTCTATGCAATCGAACAATCTCGCAAATATAGAGTTTGGCTAACTTCTCTGCATTATAAGTCACCTTGACTGGATTGAAGTGAGCAGACTTAGTTAACTTGTCAACAAATACCCATATAGAATCAAACTTACCCAATGTCTTCGGAAGACCAACAAAAAAAATCCATTGCAATTCTTTCCCACTTCCATTCAGGAATGGGCATTCTCTGAAAGGTCCCTCCAGGCCTCTAATGCTCATATTTTACTTGCTGAAAATTCAGACATTGGGCAACAAAATCAACAATGCCACGCTTCATTCTACTCCACCAATAATTCTATCTCAGTTCACGATACATCTTGGTTGCACAAGGATGTATAGAATAGCTCAAACTATGAGCCTCTACGTAAACAGTATGAGTCAAATCATCAACACGGGGCACATATACCCACCCCTTAATCCTCAAGACACCTTACTAATCGATCACAGGCTCTTTGGCCTCTCCTCGCATTACCCTATCATGATTTCGACTCAACTTCTCATCATCAAATTATTTCCTTGAATCTTGTCAAGAAAAGAAGATCTTACCTCCACATAGGCCACAAATCCTCTTTTCTATGTTACTTCCAGCTTCATCAACTCATTAGCTAGATTTTGAACCGCACTAGCTAATGGGCGCCTAGAAATCTGTAAGTGGGCTAAACTGCCCATGCTTCCTGCTTTTCTACTTAGGGCATCGGCCACAACATTAGCTTTTCCAGGGGATATAGAATAGTAATATTATAGTCTTTGAATAACTCCATCCACCTCCTCTGCCTCAAATTCAAGTCCTTCTGAGTGAACACATATTGTAAACTACGATGATATGTATACACTTCACACTTGACCCCATATAGATAACGCCTCCACTGCTTCAATGCCAATACCACCGCAGCCAACTCCAAATCATGGGTCGGATAGTTACATTCATGCACTTTAAATTGACTTTAAGCATAGGCAATTACATTCCTCTCTTGCATTAGCACTGCAGCCAAACCAGAATAAGATGCATCACAATAAACAATGAAATTATTACCTTCCACTGGTAAGGCAAGAATCGGTATAGTAGTCAACAAGGTCTTGAGTTTCAAGAAGTTTTCTTCACACTCATCTAACCATACAAATGAAACATTCTGATTGGTCAAGTTGGTCAGTTATGAAGCAATGGAAGAAAATCCCTTAACGAACCGACGGTAGTAGCTAACTAAACCAACAAAGCTCCTTACTTCTGAAACATTAGTAGGCCTTACCCAAATCTTCACTACTTCAATCTTAGTGGGACCACCATCACTCCATCCTTAGAAACCACTTGCCCTAAGAAGGACACAGAATCGAGCCAAAACTCACACTTGGAGAATTTGGCATAAAGCCTTTTCTCCCTTAACAATCCCAATACAATTCTCAGATGCTCTTCATGTTCTTTCCTTCTCTTGGAGTGGATTAATATATCATCAATAAATACAATATCGAAGAGATCCAAATATGGCTTAAAAATTCCGTTCATCAAACTCATGAAAGCAGCAGGGGCATTTGTAAGCCCAAAAGACATTACTAAGAATTCATAATGCCCATACCTGGTTCGAAAAGCAGTATTGAGCACATTTGTCTCCCGCATTTTCAGTTGATGATAATTGGACCTCAAATTAATTTTTGAGAACACACAAGTACCTTGTAACTGATCGAACAAGTCATTAATGCGAGGAATGGGGTACTTGTTCTTAATAGTCACCTTATTCAGCTGCCTGTAGTTTATCCACATCCGACAAAACTACCATCCTTCTTCTTCATAAATTAAAACTGGAGCACCCCAAGGAGAGCCACTTGGTCGAATAAAACCTGTACCTAACAATTCCTGAAGTTGGGACTTCAACTCCTTTAACTCAGCTAGAGCCATTCTATAAGGTGCAATGGAAATGGAGTGAGTGCCCTGCTCCAGGTCAGTACAAAAATCAATATATCTATCTGGTGGCATACCAAGCAAGGCTGTAGGAAAAACATCTACAAACTCACGAACTACCGAAACCGACTTGATTGAAGGCGCTTTGGAAGCATCATCCCTGAAATGTGCAAACAAAGCTGAACAACCCTTACTCACCAACCTCTTAGCACAAAGAAAAGAGATAGTACAAACTAGGGTGGGAATATAGTCACCCTCCCACACTAGCGGATTTATCCCAAGCTTGGCCAAGGTCACAGCCTTAGCATTACAATCTATGATAGAAAAATTTGGAGAAAGCCAAGTCATACCCATAATTACATCAAAATCAACCATCTTTAGAATAATCAAATCTACATAAGTTTTTCTCCCCACAAAAGTCAAAAGGTAAGACCTATACACCTTCTCAACTAACACACTCACCAACAGGAGTAGAGACACGAATAGGCATGTTAAGCAAGTCACAATGCAAATCAAGTCCATTAGCTAATGAGGAAGATATATAACAAAACATAGATCCAGGATCAAACAATACAGAAGCCATGTGATCATAGACAAGAAGAGTACCTGTGATAACAACATCGAATGCCTTTACATATGGCCTCCCGGGGAAAGCATAACAATGGGATCTATCACATGTTTGTCCATTACCCCTATTGGGATGCGCTCTAGTAGTTCCAACCTTCCCTCCACCCCGGATGAACTGGTGACCACCATTACCTTGGCCAACATGTCCTCAAGAATGACAGCCTCTACCATAACCACCCCTACCTCTAACTATTGGGGGTCTGTAACTCTGATCATACCGAGTTTGACTCTACATCGGATAATATTTTCTGATATGCCCAACCTCACCACATCCATAACAAGTCCTGGAGTCGAGAGTTTGTATTTGTGAAAATGAAAAACACTGAAGATAACCCTAAACTCAGAAAAACGTGGACTGGTCTGTGATGGACCCGCAGCTAAAACCTGCAATGAAGACCGAATAGGACGGGGTGGATAACCACCAGAACTCTGCCCTCTGGAGTAAGAACCACTAAACTCACTTCTCTTACGGAACTTCTTAAACGTTAACACCTTGGTGAAGTCATCTAGCTTCACCTTCTCTACCTCTAACATAAAATTAACCACTTCCTGAAAATATTTTGTAGAAGCAGCAATCTGTAAAGCTGGAATCTGCAAATCTGACCTCAATCCCTTCACAAAGTGGTGAATCCGCTCTTGCGGACTGAAGAAAAGTTGAGTGGCATGTCTAGATAAAGCATGAAATTTGGCCTCATAAGCTACAACAGACATCTTTCCTTGCTCTATATTCAGGAACTCATCTCTCTTCCTGTCCCTCAAAGTCCTGGGTATATACTTCTCCATAAAGAAGCTAGAAAATGATTCCCAAGTCATAGGTGGTGCCTTTGCTGGTTGACAATAAACATGAGACCGCCACCACATTTTGGCATCCCCATAAAACTGGTATGTCACAAACTCAACACTGAATCGCTCCACTATGTCCATCTTATGAAGTAGCTCATGACAATTAACAAGGAAATCATAAGTATCTTCAGATTCATTACCCTTGAATACTGGAGGTTTCAACTTTAATAACTTAACAAAGATATCATGTTGATCACTAGTCATTATAGGCCTTGTAGTCAATCGGGGAAACGTGTTTATTTCCAAGGACGCATCCATGCGGGGAGCCACGCATGTTGTTCTCCCTAAACCTAAGGTGTTGGTGCAGAAAAAGTTAGTGTTGCCTGTCCCTTAACAAATAATCCGCTGAGATAAGTGAGAAACTGATTGATCATCTCCGGAGTAGGCTGGGGTGGTGCTTCCTTCTCATGAATCTGCTCATTTTCTCCCTTCATCACCTTCTCTCGCTACTTCGTCAGTCGGTGGAGGGATTATTGTTCTATCCCTAGTTGGACCAGGTGCTTGTCCTCTGCCTCTAGTGGATCTTCTCCCGCAACCACTACCACGACCTCTCGCCACTACTTCCCCTGGGGTGCAACCCTAGTGGTTGGCTCAAGTGCACCCTGTCTTGCTGGTGTTGGTGTTGTCCGATTTGTTGCTCTAGTTCTAACCATCTGCAAATAGAGTTAAGAAGGTCAGATTTCAATTTGTATCACCTAGATACCAATTGGATTCAAGTAATAGCACGAAAGACAGAAATAAATGAGTTTTCCTAAGGTCCTATAGCCTCTCTAAGAAAAGTAAAGGTGTCCCCGTACCATTCTGCAAGACTCTACTAGACTTTTCCTTGTGTGATGAGATCATTGAACCTAAAGCTCTTATACCAAGTTTGTCACGACCCAAAATGAGTCATGAGTGGCACCCAAACTTAACCTCCTAGGTGGGGAAACCAACAAATTCAACCCCAACTTCTATCAATTGTTCAACCATGGATAATAACCATAATGTGGAATCTCAAACATATTAAAGTAGCCAATAAAATAAACCTCTAAAGTCTATTGCATATTATCCCCAAAACCTGAAAGTCATTGCATCAAGGACATTTATTCTCAAAATACCAAGTTTAAGAGTATTAAAGATATCAAAATAAATAAGTAGGATAGTGCATGTCCGAAATTTAAGGGCATCATGCCATGACCGAGAGGATCTAGCACGAGCTAGGAGGAATAGCTCACCCTGAAATATGATGTAGAGGAGACTGGCTAAAGCTGAGGGCGAGTCCAAGTCGATGGTTCACTTGCTACACTCCACAAAAGAAAATGAAGAAAACACAAGTAGGGGTCAATACAGGGCAACATGTATGTACTTAGTAGATATCATCTGCCAACTCAAAATAGAAACTAATATGCAATGAGTAATAGTATAAATCGACTATGGCACTTGGCAGGTGGCAAACAACAAACAATATGAACCAGTGACAACAATACTAAAGTAAGTACATAATCAATCAACAATATGAAGAACACACATGAGGACTCATGCCTCCAAACAAAGCTCTTTGGGAATTGAGCTCTTTGCGATTGAGTACATTATGTATGTTTATATATGTTTTCCTTTGATGTTACTGTGCCGGAACGTGACATCCGATGCAATAACATCGTGCTGGCTCGTGGCATCCGATCCAATATATCGTGTCGAAACTTGACACCCGATCCAATAATACTGTCCCGGCGTGGCACCCGATCCAAATATATCGTTAATCGATCATTATTATCTCCATTATTCACTTCATTAAAAATATTTCATTAATACTTCTTTATTCAAGGAATCACTTCGATAGAGAAGGTTCAAGATTTCAAACCAATCACAAACAACAAATAGATTATCCAAACCACACAACCAAGTACATAGATAAATTCACAATATCACATAATGACTATCAATCACTATTAAGAGTCTGTCTATCACATAGAATAAACCATAACCTACCTCTACCAAAGAACTGAAGTAAGGCAAGCTATTTCTCCAATGTCTTTCCTTTCCTAAGTGTCTCAGAACGTTTCCAATCTATCAAATATGCATAGTTCATAAGTAATCATGTGTGTAGACACCCATATTAATATATGTCTAGCCTAGACTCAAAGCTCACCCAAATCTATAGTTATTTTTCCTAAAGTTCAAGCCTAAGATAAGTCTCAATATATATATATATATATATATATATATATATATATATATATTTCATCATGACCTAATCAGTACTTCTTTACTTATCTTCCTATTCAACCGGCCAATAGCAACCCTTTTTTTTTCAAATTTCCATTATACTCCCCAATATAACTCTAATCAATCTATTAATATAACTAACATAAGTTTGTGTCAAAGAGTCACCTGAATGAAGTCGTTTTTTGTTCACGCGGCTTGCTTATTGTTATTCTCCTTTTCCCCTTTTTTTTCTACAGATTATTTACTACCCTAACTATTTAAATGCTTATTATAAAATTGACCTCCTACTAAGTTTAATGTTATTTTCTTTAACCACCAACTAAATTAATTAGTTAAACTACCCCCTTAATTATATAACTATAGTTACGAATAGTCCAAAATATCCATTTAGAACCTATCGAAAGAGTCATTTATGAAATAAAAAATTCTAGTACTCAAAACGACCAAATGGATCGTTCCACAAGTTAAATTTGTATGCAATTTTTATTAAATATACATCGTTTACAACATGTATACAGCCACGAATATATGTATCAACATGTTTTAAATGAAGATAATATATATTTTTATGTACACACGAATAGTTGTGTGATAATTTATGTGTACTAATAATGTATACAAATAAAAAAGTATATATACATACTGCAGTTACCATAACATAAACTAAGTTACATGTAAATTTTATGAATAAAATTTCATGTATAATTGTATCATATTAATCTCTTCATGTATACATTATATCGTTACAATTCTATTTTTTGTTAGTATTCTTATGCATAAATAAGATATAGTTTATGTATGCATAGTATAGTTACCATATACATCAGCTAAACTTTCATGTCAATTTTTATGTATAAAATTTTATGTATACATATAGTATAAAACATTCTTTATTTTGACATTATGTAATTTCAACTACAATTGTTGTTAATATTCTTGTGTATACAAACAAATATAATATATGTATACGTATTGTAGTTTTTAATAGACAAACATAATTTTTTTAAGTAGTTGACTATTAATCGTCAATCATCTGGTACTTAGTACAGGTTAATTGAGGATTGAAAATGTATTTTCATGCCTTAAAAGTAGAGCAACTTACAAAAATATCTATATTTATATGGTTATTAAAGTTCAATAGCTATAGTATGGTATTTATAAAAAAAAAATGACTACAATTTAACTCTTTTTCTAGCTATATTATTGTATATATTTTTTATTTTTCTATTTATACACTGATACAGTTTTAATTACAATGAACTAAATAAGGAAACTGTATTAATTGTACAAAATTTAAATTAGTATCTTTATTTATAAAATTTAAAGTATTAATATATCAAGGATACAAGTATTTGTAAAAACTTAATGTATTAATATATTAAACAAGATAAAGTATAACAATTTAGCATATGAACACGATAATTTGAAAAATGAATACATTGTTGTTAAACAAAAAATGAATACACCAATATAGTATACATATGAATAAATTGTTGTTAAACAAAAGATACACCAATATAGTATACATATGAATACATTGTTGTTAAACAAAAGATGGATATATTTGACAATACAGAAACAAAAAAAATGAAAAATAATAGAATGTGTAAGTAGCAAAAGTGTGCAAGTATTCGACTGTATAAAAAAATGAAAAAAACCAACAAACGTCAATCTCTTTTTGGTCAATTCTCTTATAATACTAGAGGTTTGGTGTTGACTCATGTATTTGTTTATAAAAAAATTGTATTAATGTATCCAATTATACTTGTATTGCCTAATTAACCTTTCAAATTCGATAGATTACTTATGTATCCAAATATACTTGTATTCACAAATCACCATTTCAACTTGTGTTAATATTAGAATACAAGTATCTATGTATAACTATTCTACTATATACAAATTTGACAATCACACAAACCTCAATCTCTTTTTGCTTGTGTTCTTCTTGTACTACTTTTTTTTTATAACTATAGTCATTGTAATGTAAAAACAAATAATTCTTCAATCGAAAGCCTATAAAATATATGCAATGTATATGTATACAAATATGATCTTCATAAAAACGAGGAGAAAATCAATTAAGCGATATCTGATGAATTCAAATTACAAAAATTGTTCCTAGAATCATCAAAAAGATCTTAAATTGGAAGAAATTTGGGAGAAAAATAGAGAAATTTTGTGATATAGGAAGATTGATGAAAGATAAGGTATTAATGAGGGTAAACATGGGGAACCAATCACATAAAAATATGCATAGACATAATCAATTAAGTGTGTAATAATAACTTTCCTATTTAATATTAATAACTTTTCTGATTATTTATA
>NC_064282.1:36846316-36970861 GCF_019186545.1 Solanum stenotomum
GGGTTCTATAGTAAGCTTGGAACTTGAAGTTCTTCCAAGATCTTGTGGTATGTCCTCATATGTCGAGGACAAGACTTTTCTATTCTAGTTTTATGATAAGGTTCTTGTAATAGACTTAATAGACTTCTTTTGATTGTAAAGGGCCGTGTCCCTAGTATGTTTTCACGTTTATGTCTAAGATGGCTAAGAGACTTAGTATTCCGCTTGTGTACTTTTGAATGATGTTTTAAAAGTAACCTTTGAGTCTTATGGGATTTTATTTAAACAGTTTCTAATTCCGCACTATTTTACATATCTAATGTGATGAATGCTAAGGGTTTGTATGAGACCTGTGAGAGGTCGAATACGCATGTTACGACTTGGGGATGCTCTCGGGTCGTGACACTTTTGATTTCACTTTTCTTATAATGTCAAAAAATAATATGTAGTTGTTGTTTTTACAACAATAATGTGGAATATATACTACCATAAAAAAAATTGTTTATGTTTTTTTTTGGGAAAAAGGTCTGAAAAATACTCTAACTTTGACCGAAATTGTTGTTACGATACCAAATTTTATGGAGGACCTTTTACCTCCTGAACTATTTAATAGTGTATTTTAAAGGTATATATGTGTCCACGTGGACACGTTACTATTTATAATGATGCAATATTTATGATGTTCACGTGGGCACATATATACCTTTAAAATACACTATTAAATAGTGCAGGGGGTAAAAGGTCCTTTCCAAAGTTTGATATTGTTACAACAATTTCACTCAAAGTTTGGATATATCTCAGACCTTTCTTCCTTTTTTTTCTTGGATACAAATTGAAATACTCCATTGTGACTATCTGGTTGTGGTGTTACTTCTCAATACCTAGACAATTAACTATTCCTTCTAACTTGCACATCAGATCTCTTCTTATACTTGATTCTCCTAAAACAACTACACACTATCATTAAGAATAATGATTTATTGAGTTCTCTCCCTCTCAAATACGCTAAAATACACGCTTATGTTAAAGGAAGTATTACATCTGTTGATGACAAATACATACAACATCTATCTATACATCTTCCATCAAGCATATTGTATCTTAAATTAACAATATAACCTGAATGTGTAATGAAAGTAATGATTGTAACTATTTGAAACTGAATATAATGAGGCAATTTATCTTTTGATTAATAGTATTTAGGTTGGCCAGACGTGTCAGATTGATTTTGTATCTTCTTGATATATTTGCAATTTTGCATTTAATGTTTTTTCAAGCCGAGGGTCTATCGGAAACAGTCTCTCTACCTTAGGGGTAGGGTCTTCATGGAGATTTTCCCTGAAAAAAGAAAATCTTATTAAGATTGGTACTACTCGCTATGAAGTAACTACAATGTCTTGGTGCTAATGTTGAATTATAAGCTGGGAAAAAAAAATTCGCCAAAAGGCTGTCTCACTTCCATTTAATTTTTTTTTCGCCTTCTATAATTTATTTAGTAATTCTTTTTGTTTCATTCAGGGAGAAGGAGATTGAGTTTGTTGTTCGAGCATTCTTTTATATCGTGGTGTTAGCATTCTGCCAAATGAACTGCCATGTTTCCCCAACTTTTGTGAGCTTTCTCCTGCCTGTTTTTTGGTCTATCTCTCTGTTTGTTTTCTCTAGATTGGTCAGGCAAAGTAAATAGGCAAATCAATGGCTGAAATTAAACTTGTCTCAACAAGTCGTTGTCACGACCCAGGGGTACATCCTAGATGTAACAGGGCGTACTCAATCCCGAAAGGGGTCTCATACAATCCCCTTAGCATATCATAACATAAGATAATAGAAAAGTACCGAAATTTAAAACATTTTCAATACAATCAAGGGTTCATAAAATGAAACGGAAGTCTATTACAATTGTCTCAAACCATCTAATACTTGAAAAGAGTTAGGGACACAGCCTATACAAAAGTTCTAACATAAAAGAAAGACATAAAGAAAAAAGGTGATCAACTCCCCGATGCTATGAGGACTCACCAAAGCTTCTCTTCTTGATATACTGTGAACCTTGCCACGAGAATGGAAGTCAATATCGCCGAACCCTACATTTGATAAGAATGTAGGCAAAAGTATGCGTTAGTACAATAACGTACTAAATATGATGGCTAACATAAATCATTAACATAAGCATATAAGAGGCATTAGTCAACATAAGACATATACCATAATCATAAGAGACAATAACATAAGTCTTAAGTATAAGAGACATCATCATAAGACATAGGCTATAACATGATAGCCAAAAATCATAACTTATGAGCATAAGAGATAACATCATAGTCATAGGCATAATCAATGCATCTTGTTTAACATAACATAAGAGAAACACTTCATAAGCCACCTCAAGGCAAGCTTGTGCAATGCATGGATAAGACCCCATAATCCCACCCATACTAAGCAAGTCACTTTAGGTCCTCATTCATATTTATTAACTTTTTAATCTCATCCTTAGATTATTTCTCAAGGGAACGTTCACCTTTAGTCACACATATATTGGAAGGGCCTCTCAAGCTACAATCCAAACTAAGCATAAGTCATAAGCATATTCATTACGTAGATCATCATAATATAAGAGGAACATACCATAGATACCCACAAAGCATACTTGTGCAATGCATGAATAAGACCCCATATTCTCACCCATGCTAAGTAAAGCTTCTTAAGTAACCATAGTTCATAATTCATATTCTTGTGTGGGAATAAGTCTTAACCGATATACACCATGTGAGCTTAGCATGGAATCCGGTGGCTACCCACACCGAAAATGGATTGCTCTACTTGCCTAAGGTAGAACCATACTCTTAGCTTAGGTGGATCCATTTAGCTAAGTAACCTACGGTGGCACGTAGTTTATGGGATAAGGAGATTGCTACTAGATACCCGGTCTCTACTAACGTGAGGGCTTCCATCTCAAGAGATTACTTCTAGAAAACTCGGCCTCTACTAACGTGAGGGCTTCCATCTCATATCAATATCCATTCGATGATAAGCATTGATTCCCACAGAGTTCATATTAAGTCTTGACTTAAATTCATATTCATGGAAGAATGTCATGATACTCAATCCAACATAACTCATAAGATAGCTCCTAGATCATGCGTGAGAATAGTTTTTCACCGTCCATGTCTTTATATAGATTCAATAGGTGACAAACCTTTCAACCTTAGAATCATCATATAGTGAGAAAACCTCTCACATCATATCATAATCATACATAAGTGTGTATATGAGAATAACCTTTCAACAACACAACAACTAGATTATGATCATATTCACTTTACTCTCAAACTGTTCTTAAAGCATATACTAAACTTCATAATTCATGCATAATATCATATCTTTNATGGTATAAAATTTTAAGCTCGGTCAAAAATACGTGTCTACAGGCACGTAGTTTATGGGATAAGGAGATTGCTACTAGATACCCGGTCTCTACTAACGTGAGGGCTTCCATCTCAAGAGATTACTTCTAGAAAACTCGGCCTCTACTAACGTGAGGGCTTCCATCTCATATCAATATCCATTCGATGATAAGCATTGATTCCCACAGAGTTCATATTAAGTCTTGACTTAAATTCATATTCATGGAAGAATGTCTTGATACTCAATCCAACATAACTCATAAGATACCTCCTAGATCATGCGTGAGAATAATTTTTCACCATCCATGTCTTTATATAGATTCAATAGGTGACAAACCTTTCAACCTTAGAATCATCATATAGTGAGAAAACCTCTCACATCATATCATAATCATACATAAGTGTGTATATGAGAATAACCTTTCAACAACACAACAACTAGATTATGATCATATTCACTTTACTCTCAAACTGTTCTTAAAGCATATACTAAACTTCATAATTCATGCATAATATCATATCTTTCCTTCTCAAGGGTCAAAGCTCATATCAAATCAACACATCTAGAATGACTACATTAGACATGGATATAATCATAATTCAAGTAGTTCAAATACTACAAGCATAATCTCATACTTCACCTCCTTGAGGTTCAAACTTACTTTCAATCATCAAACTTAGGGTTCAACCACTAGACATGGATATCATCCTAACTCGTGTGATTCTATCTCTTCATGCATTCAAACATTCATAAGGTAGATTAGGTGGGTAAGGTCCTTCCACAACAATTTTATCTAATAGTCTACCATCATCATATAAGCTTCACTATCAAAGCCTTAGCATTAATAATTCAACATAGTAGATTTTACCCTTAAAGCCCCCTAGAAATCCTCATTCATACTACCAGCTTTAGAAATCATCATTCATACTACCAGCTTTACTCTCAAGCAATACTTCACATGGTCATCATATATGCCTAATTCTCAAGAAAATCTTGCCACATGTTTCATTCCTAAGCAATTCTAATCATCTATCATCATATAAACTCAATCTCAACACCACTAATCATGATTCATCATATAAGGCCTAATCTCATCAATTCATGTTTATAAGCTTTACTTTTAAGTAATTCATATCTGGGTGTTCTACTCTCAAGCAATTCATAAAGTAATTCATCAATCTTAGAAGATCACATCTAAGACCTTAATTTCCCTTTCATGGCATAAAACTAAACTATATCAATTTCACCCTAGAATCTTAGGTTAATCAAGAATACATGCATAATCATACTAAAAATAGGTAATTATATCATAAACAATTATAAATAACCACTATCTACTCAATTGGATCAACATACAACAACACCCACAATATAGGAAGAAACCCTAACTAGAATAACTAGAATTGGGGTTTATTGTCACAATTGGGGGAAACATGGGGCTTCATGGATGAAAGGAGTCTATGAATGAATAAGTCATCACACCTTGATTACAAATCCTAGCAAGCTTGAAACAATGGAGTCTTCACTTGACCTAGCTTGATCCTCTTCTACTTTTTTACTTTCTAGAGAGAGAATAATTGAGAGGGATTTGGGTTTCTTTTGGGGATCTAGAAATAATGATTTGGAATCGCTAAATTAAGGGTCTAAACTCTTTATATAGGTGGTCTAAACTAGGGTAAAACGACATCACTTAATACTTAATTAATTCCTGAAATTTCCCTTAATCCCCAACTTAATCGACTTACTGCCTCCCTTTGTCCCAACCATGAGACCACGTTGACAGGCTGAGGGTGGGACCACGATCCGTGCTGGTCATTCATAGTTTGGCTTTAGAGGGGTTGGAATGAGGGGCTTGACCTATGAAGCCAACCACGTGGTGTGGACCTATCCACGGGGAGTGGGTCCAGCCATAGTTGCTTCCTTAGACAGCTTCTTGGAGGAGCTCACCCACACTGCCCACCTACGAGGTGTGGCTCCCTCCACGGGGTGTGGGTGGATTCGTGGTCACTATTTTGGGAACTTTTCTAGGGGTCTTTCTCAAGGCCCCCTGGTTGGTCCATGAGGGTTGGGTACCTTGGCGTTCTAACACGAAAATCTCTATTTTAAGTACGGGGAGTTACGTTTATGACTCTAACCCTCATGCTAAGCTCTAGTTTAGACAACTAGTTGTACATGGTGTTACAATATCTCCCCCTTGGGAACATTCGTCCTCGAATGACGATCTAGACACCTTACGGAAGTGAAGACTCAAGACTAGCAGCCCATCATGCATGAAACATCAAAATAATGCACATCTCAAAGGAGGAAACTTCAACTCCATCTCAAACATACTCAATGCACCACAAGGAAGTAGGAATTACATCTAACAACCCAAAATGCATGGAATTTCAACATTTCTCATATTCATAAGAGGAACTACCTTCTCCAACTAAAAGCATGCTCAACACAACTTCGTGGAATCCTTATGCAACATATTTTCAAAAAGCACAACTAAAGCATGTTCAACAAGTCATCTCATGGGACTATCGACAATTCTTACTCAATGCACTTCAACATGAGGAAAACTAATCATGCAACTTTATTTTCTTTCAAAACATAAGTTTTCATGGACATGCATAACATAAGGAAATCATGGAAATATCTATAACACACATGACCTCACATAAAGCACAACCCATGAGGAACTCATCATCTCAAGGCTAAAGAAGGAATACAAGGAAAAGGATGAGGACATTGGGACATCTCATTGACCCTTTCCCTCCCAAGTAGCACCCTCAACTAAAACCCTTACTAAAATACCACTCAAGATCTTATATGAGCCAACAAAACCGTGACTAAACTTCCCAAACTCACTATACCTCTCAAGGTGAGAATTTCAAGCCAACCCATATCATGAACATCAAGAACACTCGACGACCTTGCTATCTAAGCACATCATCTCCCCCTTGGGAGTTAGCATAAACAAACTCTTCTAAGTATCATTTCTTTCAATTCTAAGGTCGGAGCAAGTCATCACTAAGCTTTCACATTCATCACACAAGACGATTCTAAATCATGGAGAATTACACTACTACCTTTTAGAGGAGTCTACTCATTCTACACACCTAGGTATTACTTAAACACCTTATTCATCAATTTTATCAACATACCTCAAAACTCATCATGACTAAGTCGGGTTCTAAACATAACAATAATGCAACCCATTCATACTAAAGACAACATCAAAGTTTATGATGTCAAGTCTATCAAGTCACAAAAGACAAGCAACACCAAAATCTAAATAAGCATAAAACACATACCGGAAGCAACATTTGGAGGACATGACAATCTCTCATCTTCAGGCCACTCTCACTACAACCATAACAACCCTCCATGCCGGCTAGGCATCTACCATAGTGCTTTCTTCCACACATAGTGCAACTAGGCTTAGGCAACAAAGATTTACTATTACTCCCTCTTTGAGGCTTAGGGTTAGATACCCTATCTTCACTAAATCTTGGGGGAAACCTAGAAGGACCCTGTCCGGAGAACCTTTCAAGAGGAGAATTATCATCATCAATCCTAAACCTCTCTTTCTCCCTCAACCTTCCTTCAAGTTTTTTTTCCTCAATTTGTTAAGCATAGATCATAAGGTGAGAAATATTCATATCATGATCAAGCATGACCGTACGACATTATTTCACTACTGCATCGGACACTCCTGACACAAACTTACACATCATCGACCTAGAGTCGAACTTCAAACATGGAGCATACCTAGACAATTGGGTGAACCTCAATGCATATTCCTTAACACTCATATTACCTAGACTAAGGTTAATGAACACAAGCACTAAATCTTCTCTTATATGTAAAGGGAAGAACATATCTAGAAAAGCACTCTTGAACTTCTCCCACTCTATGGAACCCTCTCCTACCGGCCTAGCCTCTTTCTATCGATCATACCATATTTGTGCAACATCCCTCAATTGGTAAGTGTCTAATTCTGCCTTATCTACCAGAGACAATAACATAAGTCATAAGTATAAGAGACTTCATCATAAGACATAGGCTATATAACATGATAGAAAAAAATCATAACTTATGAGCATAAGAGATAACATCATAATCATAGGCTTAATCAATGTATCTAGTTTAACATAACATAAGAGAAACACTTCATAAGCCGTGATGCTTATCGTGACCAACGACACTAACCTACAGTACAAGTGTCTACGATCGTCGATAGTATAGTAACCCAACCAAGGGTTGGGGTCGTGTCCCAAGGGAGTGGTTTTGAGAATTTGTAGAAAAATAAAATTTAGTTCTAACTAGTTGTAGCTAAAGACATTAACGATTAAAAACATTGTAAATTAAAAGGGGTGACACAAAGGCGACAAATATCAAATGGGGGTTTTGTCACAAGTAGTAAAAAAACAACAAATATAGTAAGAAGATCAAGTATGGGGACAAGTTCTTGGGGTATGACCGTAATACAAGTTGAGATAAATCGTTGGGTACATGGTTTCAATAGGAAATTTGCAAAATAATAGTGACTAGGCTAAGCTTTAGATGGAAATAAGTTCCCTCTCGGGCAACTTACCCCGTTTCAAATGCGTTCATCTCGGACACCCATTTGCCGCATGAAGGCCAACCTACGCCTTACCACACTCACTCTCTTGAGCTGAGTGTTAGGATATGGGACTAGGGCTCACCCTCTCGGGCTGAACCTCATGTTGACCCACTCCTTAGGCCATCAGTCTAGCGGTCTTGGTTTCGCGACCTCCCTCTCGAGTAAGCCGAAAACACATGAATGGTTTTGTATTTGCAACTACAAACCCATTAAATTAAACCACAACCACTAGGTGAAATCACTATTAAAATACATCTATCTTATCAGCAAGCAATACCCAACAACAATATCAATACATATTTGCTAAATCACACCCCAAGAATGGGGGTGTTTAGCCACACATCAAGAAATAACAAAATACACCTGAAATGATACTAAAATCAAATGGGTATAAGGAATTAAACCTTGATTTAAGCAAAGGAAGAAGAATGGAGAAGACCCACTTCCAACTTGGGGAAGATGAAATCCTTCTTTCTTCAAGTCTCCCAAAAACCCTCTCCAAACTTGAGAGAAAATATCACAAAAAGTACTATTCTATTCTAGAAATTAAAATAAATGTTCGACTCTTCAAAAATTAATAGCAAGTTTATTATTTCTAGACTTCAGAAAATACTACTGGCGGATCTTTCGACGAGGTTAGTCGAAATCGCCGATTAACTCGACGATTCGCCCTTTGGTGTAGTTCGTCGCCGTCTTGCACTAGCCTTCAGCATCGTCGTGCTCTGTGTCATTGGGCGACCTAGTACTGCTTCGTGGAATTATTCGGCCAAACGCCGACTGCTCCTTTCATCACCTTTTTGATCCTGCTCCTTCAAGGCTTCGCGTGCTGGAACAAAGGGCAGAGTGCGTCCCTTCGGTGAATCGCCAACCGTGCTTAGCGATGCGCAGGCCTCAGCTTCTTCGTTCTTTTCAGCCTTTTTATTCCTTTTTGTGTCTAAGTGTTCATGCTTCAACTAAAATTTCAAATACCTGAAACTTACGAGTTTTCATCAGATATTGAGACAAAATAAGCATTTGAGGACACTATTTCTATAAAAATAAAGCCCTAAATGAGTCCAATTTGTGGACTCATCAAACCACCGCAAGGAAAGCTTAGGTAATGCATAGATAAGACCCCATAATCTCACCCATACTAAGCAAGTCACTTTTGGTCCTCATTCATAATTATTACCTTTTTAATCTCATCTTTAGCTTATTTGTCAAGGGAACATTCACTTTTAGTCACACATATATTGGAAGGGCCTCTCAAGCTACAATCCAAACTAAGCATACATCGTAAGCATAAGTCATAAGCATATTCATTACGTAGATCATCATAATATAAGGGGAACACTATTATAAATACCCTCAAAGAATACTTGTGCAATGCATGAATAAGACCCCATAATCCCACCCATGCTAAATAAAGCTTCTTAAGTAACCATAGTTCATAATTCATATTCTTGTGTGAGAATAAGCCTTAGACGACATAGACCATGTGAACTTAGCATGGAATCTGGTGTCTACCCCACACCGAAAAGGGGTTTCTCTACTTGCCTAAGGTAGAACCATACTCCTAGCTTCAGTGGATCTATTTAGCTAAGTAACCCACGAGGGTGATTTAACGTTTCAAGTACACCTCATCCAATTCTAGGTATTCAACGATCATAAACTAGTATAAAACCCAACTAAATGAGTTGGGGTTGATCCACATAGAGTAGTTCTATTTTGAGTTCGACTATGAAGTTATAACGATGAATTTTATAGTTGAATGAATAAAAGTTTTAGGAAATGAAGAACCAAACTCGAAGATGTAATCACGAATCCAAACGAGCAGTGTTTGGTCTTCAAAAATACTTCAACAATTAACAAGGAAAAATCAAATAGGGAGACAATGTTTGGGGGGTTGACTAAACAACTGCGAAGATTAACTCAATGGGTGCAAATCACTACCAACAATGTTAATTCGTCATGGGTAGAATGGACTGTAGGTAAGGCACTTTTCTCTCGAATAATTGCCTTATTTCCACTGAGTTCTTTCGAACCTCAACGCATTCCACAAGAAGACCAGCCCACAATCTTATCAAATCTACTCTCTCGAGCTAAATACAAAGGATGATTCTTGATTTTCAGTTTCTCAAGTTGAAACCGTCATGCCCCACTAGCTATGGATACCGAGTTACTACTTTAGCTCTACATTTCTCTCTCAAGCAAGCACAAAACCCTGAGGTATATTGCACTAGACATACACAATAAGAGTTAAACCACAGTAATAACTCAGACCCACTTCAAATTAACACCAAAAATTGATAATTACTAACACCCATTAAGTCAAATGCAACAATTGGTCACACTGTCAAACCCCCAAGATTGGGGTTTTAGCCAATCATCATAAAAAGATGAAATTTGATACCTACCACATGTTCCATAGCTGGGTATGTGAGAATCGAAAGTCTAAACTGAATAATGTCTTCTCTATTACAATACCCAATTGAAAACCTTGCTAAAATAAATCAAAAATCAACAATACCAGTGTTTTTGCGCCCTATCTTTTGTTTCTCACAATTTATGAATGCTTTCTCTCTCCTCCAAAAATCACTTTATACTAATCTGAGGTGTGGCTTTTTGAGGCCAATNCCTTCGGGTTCCCCATTCGCCGGTCACGTCTAGGCCCTAGGATTGGGTCGTGACAGTGACTCATCGATCGTCCTTTCCTCTCGCCCTCTTTCTTCACCTTTTCATCGTTTAAGCACTGTAACTTTAGGCGATCTAAATCGAGATCACCAATCATTTCCGCGATGTGCCCTTTGATATTTTAGCTCTCCAATTTGAGTTAAACTTGTCTTTACTCACAACCTTCGGTGACATGGTCATCCTTCGCCGATGTAGTAGGTGAGTCACCGATAGGGACTGCAGTTCATCTAAGTTCATCCCATTACAGGCTCAGTGTTCTGTAACTTTGGGCGATCAAGGAGTGACTTGGTGATTCATCGAGTTCTTTTGGTGATCGTCACGCTTGTCCTTCTCTCTCTTTTTTAGCTTGTGTTGTCCTTTCTGCCTATTAACGTCCTAGTTTTGTTCCTCAACCCATATACCTGAAATTCAAGGATTTTTCATCAGTTCGCGGCCCAAATTTAGCATTTGAGGACACTAAACCTATGTAAACCAAGCCCTAAATGAGTCCAAATCTCGGACTCATCAACATCCCAAACTTAAACTTTTTCTTGTCCTCAAGTAAAACTCAAGTTCAACAGTTCAAAAAGGATGTATCAAATAGTGCTACAAAAGACTCAATCATGAATGCACACAACAAGACTCAACTTACTCATGCAAGGATCAATTGTGCACTCAAAGATTCAAGTTGTGACTCACCATTATCAAAGATGCTCAAGTTCACAATACTTGATTCAAATGCAATTTCAAGTTTAACAAAGGTACTCAAATGCCCTCACAACAAAGATGATTCCATATTCACACACTATTATTCAACGATTTATACATCTGGAATCACATACAACTCTCACATTCACAAAGATGAACACATACGTGACTTCACCCATAGGTTTGCCCTTATTTTCCAATCAACATTTGTTTCAGCTCACTCAAGATCACAAAGGTCTTTCAAGGCTTGTAACGGGGCTGAGTATAAAGGTATGATCATTTAGGCTCAGTGGCTGCTACTCTTATGAAATGTGATCTAAACATCACTTTCTTCCTTTCCTTCAACATTTGAATCATGCTCAACATTCACCCCATTATTCAACTTCCAATGGAATACCAGACACCCAATTTCTTTTGCAACTTTTTCATTCTTTTTATTTTTCTTTCTTCTTTCTTTCTCTTTTTTTTATATAAAGGGGTTCCATCTTTTTCAAGGCCATTACTAGAAGGGGGAAATTTCACATTCTTGATTCACCTTTTCTTTTCACCACACCCCCAACTTAGGCTTTTCACCTAAGTTGGCTATTTAAACAAACCACACTTCATGAGGATTATGGATGCATGGATAAAGAGGGGTCACAATATCATCAAGCTTCTTCCAAGAAAAGGATAAGGCTCAAAGGGGTTCAAGCAAAGTTCAATCATCTCACAAGGTTGGCCACAAAAAACGTATATTGTCAAATTGTTTCACTCTTCAAAATTGTTGCCTAAGATCATTTCAAAAGTTTGCATCACTTAGTCAACCAGACAAACGGGGAAAATTCTAGGTGTCATCACATATGGTTCAAGGTAAACTCATCACACAAGGCATTAGCACCAATATCAAACGAGACTCATTCGTGCTAGTGTGCAATGCTCATCACAAGAGACTTTATTTGATAACCGGCTAGTCACAAGGAGATGCAAAAAGTCCACATATTCTCTATTCAACTTCATTTACCCTCATCCTAGCTGCGTATGCATTTCCTTCAATTAACAGCACTATTCAAGTCATCGATATTGATCATAACTGATACTTAAATAACTTTCAAGAGAACAAATAACTCAATAGCCAAACACCTACCAACCCCACCAAAAGCATCCAACATTATCCCTAATGTGAATAGAGAACAAACAATAACAAAAACAAAGGTAAACTACTGGCACTGAAACACGCAGAGTAGGGTGACAAGGAATCTTCACTAGGCGCCCATTTGGCGAAAACTTGTTGGAGTCACTGAATTGCTTGGCGATTCGCCCAATGGTCTGGAGTTCGTCGAAGTTTCCAATGTGCAACCAGTCCATGCAGGGCCAAGATGGCAGATAAGAGAGTGTTCGCCAAATACATCGGCGCATCACCTAAAGGACTTGAAACCTCGCCAAATGATCCAAGAGGCTGGACTGTCAAAGCTAATGCAAAAAGGCGTTGAAAGTTGGGTCGCCTAATTAACTCGGCGAGTAACTGAGTGATACAAGCTTTCTGCCTAATGTTCCATTGTCTCGGCCCATTGTTGGCACCAGAAATGTGAACAAATGTGTAATCGTCGAAATGGGTTGGCGACTCACCGATGGAGTCTTTTCTCACTACATCGCCTACACCTGCGCATTCAGCACACATTATTCAAAACACGACATAGGTTGCACCCCAAGAAGTGCCTTATTTAACGTCATGGCACGACGAGGAAATGCTCTCAAGAATCTTCCAGATACACCACTTCAATCACAGAAATTTCATGGCATTCTCCAAAGTATAGTTGCAAGCGTTGCCCATTCACTTTGAAGGCGGGCCCTTCTTTACCTTCGACTTCAATTGCTCCATTAGTGATCACCCGTGTTACTCGAAATGGGCCTGACCATTTGGATTTGAGCTTTTCTGGAAATATTCTTAGTCGAGAATTATACAACAACACCCACTCTCCAACTCGGAATTCTCTCCTAAGGATTCAAGAATCATGCCACTTCTTCATCTTTTCCTTGTAGAGGGTTAAACTTTCATAGGCCCTAAACCTGAATTCATCCAATTCATTGAGTTGATCTATTCTTCCTTTTGAAGTTCTTTCCCAGTCCAGATTCAGAGCTTTAAAGCCCATAATGTTTTGTATTCTAATTCAACCGGTAAATGGCAAGATTTTCCGAAGACTAGTTGATATCGAGACATACCGATTGGTGTCTTGTAGGCAGTGCAATATGCCCACAGAGTATCATCTAACTTTCGAAACTAATTAGTCATATTTGCATTTACAGTCTTAGCTAAGATATTTTTAATCTCCCGATTTGAAACTTCTACTTGGCCACTCGTTTGAGAGTTATATGGTGTTGTCACTTTATGCCTCACCCCATATTTGCTCAATGCGGACGCAAAAAGCCTATTGCAAAAATGAGATCCGCCATCAGTAATAATAACCCGACGAGTGCCGAGCCTAACAAATATGTAGCATTTTAGGAATTGAACGACACTTCTCCCTTCATTGTTTGGTAGTGCCACAACTTCCACCCATTTGGAAACATAGTCTACTGCCACCAAAATGTACCTATTACCAAACGAACTCACAAATGGACCCATGAAATCTATTCCCCAAACATGAAATAGTTCAACTTCCAAAATAGGTTTCAGAGGAAGCTCATGTCTTCTGGATACTCCACCATTTCTTTGACATTGTGTACATTTCTTAACAAATACATCGGCATCTTTGTAAAGGGATGGCCAGTAGTAACCACTTTGGAGGATTTTAGTAGTTGTCACTCCCCCATGATGACCCCCAACCGGTGAAGAATGACAAGCATGGAAAATTGTGTTGAATTCCTCTTCTGGTACACATCTCCGAATGATATAGTCTGCACACTCTTTGAATAAGTACGGTTCATCCCAAAAGTATTTCTTGAATCGAACAAAAACCTTTTTTGTTGATAGAAGTTTAGTTATTCCGGTATCAGCCCACACACTATATAGTTAGCAAAATCATCATACCAAAGAATTTTTTGTAGAGTCACCGTGAATATATGTTCATCGGGAAAGGCATCATTTATGTCTACTTCCAGCTCGTCATTTTCCTTTCCTTCTAATCTTGATAAGTGGTCAGCCACCTAATTTTCACAACCTCTTCTATCTTTGACTTCAAAGTAAATTCTTGCAACAATAGTACCCACCTTATCAATCTAGGCTTGGCATCCTTCTTTTCCATCAAATAACACAGAGCAGCATGATCAGTGTGAACAACCACATTAGTTCCTAGCAAGTATGCCCAAAATTTCTCAAATTCATATACCACAACAAGTAATTCCTATTTTGTAATTGTGTAGTTACGTTGAGCACCATTCAGAGTTTTGCTTGCGTAGTAAATGGGGTGAAATAGTTTGTTGCATTTTTGACCCAACACGACACCTAATACCGTGCCACTTACATCACACATCACTTTGAAGGGTTCTGACCAATTGAGACTAATGATAATCGAGGTGGAGATCAAGTTTTCTTTCATACACTTGAAGGCCACCATACACGCATCATCAAAGTTGAATTACACCTCCTTCTCCAAAAGTTTGCATAAAGGGTGTGCAATTTTTGAGAAATCTTTGATGAACCTCCGGTAAATGCCCCAAGAAACTACAAATACCCTTCACCGAAATTGGTGGTGGTAACTTCTCAATCACTTCAATCTTTTCTTTATCAACCTCCAGCCCTTGTTGTGACACTTTGTGACCAAGAACTATACCTTCCCTTACCATAAAGTGGCATTTATCCTAACTTAGGACCAAAATTGTCTCCACACATCTTTGAAGAACATGTCCCAAGTGTGCTAAACATGCTTCAAAAGTATCACCCACAACCGAGAGGTCATCCATGAAGACTTCCATTGAATCTTCCACCATGTTAGTAAAAATAGATAGCATGCAACTTTGAAACGTTGCCGGAGCATTACATAACCCGAACGGCATCAGTTTGAAAGTAAAAGTTCCATATGGGCAGGTAAAGATGATTTTCTCTTGGTCTTCTAGAGCAATGGATATTTGATTATAATCGGAGTACCCATACAAAAAGCAATATCATCCTCTTTCTGAAAGTTAATCAAGCATTTGATCTATGAAAGGCATAGGAAAGTAATCTTTTTCATTTCACGAGTTTAACTTTCGGTAATCCATGCATACTCGCCATCCGATTACCAGTCTCATAGACACAAGCTCCCCCTTTTCATTTGGGACTGCTGTGATGCCTCCCTTTTTCGGAACGTATTGTACCGGACTTACCCACTTGCTATCCGCAATAGGGTAGATCACACCTGCATCCAACCACTTTATTATCTCCTTTTTTACCACCTCTTGCATTGGTGGGTTCAATCTCCTCTTAAGTTCAACACTCGGTTTACATTCACTATCAAGCTGAATTTTGTGAGTGCAAATGCCAAGAGGAATGCCCACTATGTCTGCAAAAGTCCAACCTATATCTTTGATATGTCTTCTCTCAAGAAGCAATTTTACTTTCCATTCAATCGAAGCAGTTGCAATGATTACAGGTAAGGTGTTATTTACCCCTAAAAAAGCATATCGGAGATGGGAAGGAAGCACTTTTAACTCAAGCTTCAATGGGTCCTTCGTTGATGGCTTTGTGGGAAGACTTTCTCAAATTTTTAGACCAATGTCCAGCTTCAATGGAGTCTTTGAATATTCCCCCAAACCCAAAAGAGCAGCCACTACCTCTTAGTAGACTTGATCTTCGAGCTCATCATAGTTAGCAAGCACGGCCTTAAGTGGTTCACTCATACACATTAAATGGCTCACACTAGCCACTGCCTCATCAATAACATCAATAGCAGAGACCATGCGAATATCGATTGGGTGCTTCATTGACTTAGACACATTAAAGGTTACTTCATCTTCGTTCACCCGAAACTTTCAATTCCCCACTTTAAACATCCACCAATGCTCTCCCGGTTGCCAAGAATGGTCTTCCCAAAATAATGGGAATTTCAACATCGATCTCGCAATCGAGAATGACAAAATCACCTGGGAAAATGAATCAGTCAACCTTTACCAAGATGTCATATGGTATCCCCACAGGGTGTTTAATTGATCGGCCTTCCATCAAGAGTCTCATTGTTGTGGATTTCGGTTCACCCAACCCAAATTGTGTATGGCGTTAAGTTGATACTTGATCCTAAATCACATAGGGCCTTGGCAAATTGGAGCATGCCGATGGTGCAAGGGATGGTGAAAGGTTTGGGATCTTCTTTCTTTTTTATCATCTCATTAGTCATAATTACGCTACAACTATGAGAAACTTCGATTGTTTCAAAGTCCAAGCTTCTTTTTTTGTGACTAACTCCTTCATAAACTTGGCATAACCCGGCATCTCCAACAATGCTTCCACTAGAGGGAGATTAATCGATAAGGTCTTGAACACCGATAAAAACTTCTTGAACTTCTCATCCTCGTTCTTCTTTTTAAGGCGTTGGGGAAATGGAGGTATTTTAGGTAGAGGTCGCACCATTTTTTAGATTGGATTGTTCTATTCCACATCTTTTTATGACCATTTGGCAATGCTTTGTTGGATGAGTATTTCTTCTTCCTCAATACCTTTTTCGTCTTCATGAGCTTGAGCTTTATCATTGTCTATCACATCACCTACCGCTACCTTTCCATTACGCGTAACCACAGCTGGCCCTCTATTACCATTTTTCCTCGTCATATTTGGTTCCAATTGTGATGAAAGTAAACTCAAGTGACCTTCAAGAAACTTGATTGCATCTGCAGGAGAGTTCACTCTATTGTTCAATAACAAAAAATCAACTTTCATCCCTTTTAAAAAATCATCCGAACCTTCAACTTTGTTAAGGATGCGCGACAACAAATCGTCAACTCGGGGACTACTTACACTCGCTTTCGACTTTGGGCTCTCACTCCATTGAGTGTGGTCTTCTTCATGATCATCCTCTCTTCTCCAATAATCACTTTGCTCAGCCCATTCTTGATAGTATCTTCTTTGCTCTTCTTCTTTGTGATAGTTCCAACTTTGACTCCCACCCCGCTGTAAATATCATGGGTGGAAACCCTCAGTATATCTATTGGTATTTCAACCTTGATTCTCCCCTGGCTTTGAATACCCCGAGGAAGAACCCTCCTCAACTCTAAACACTCCACCTGTTCCCTTGGGCTTTTTTACATTCTCTAACATCTTCTTGATATTCTCATCCCTCTCTCTTTCCTTATCAAGTTGCTCTTGAGTCATTCTAAAACAAAAAGGCGAAACTTGATCTTCTTGAGTGTACCAAACTTGATTTATTTTCGTCATGTCATCAAAAAGAAATGAAGCCACCTCAAATAATTGCAAAATTATTCCCCCTCAAACCAATTGATCAGCCACTCCTTTAGAAAATCTTTTGGTAGTCCGTGAGTCGGGCATTGAAGTAGGAGTTTCTTAAACCTCAACCACGTTTCATGGATGGGTTCACCCTCCAATCGCTTAAAACCTTGAATGTTATCTCTGAGTTTTATCATCCTCGACGGAGAAAAGAACCTCGTATTGAATGTCGTGGTAAGCTCATCCCACGATGTGATAGAATTCTTTGGTAACTCAACCAACCATTTTCTAGCTTCCCCCTTCAGAGATAGTGGAAATAACCTGAGCCGGATTGATTCTTGCAACACATTCTTGAATGAAAACAGGCTGCAAACATCTATAAAATTTCTCACATGCTCATGTGGGTCTTCATGAGTCAACCCTCCATAGATTCCTTTCATTAAGAGGAGATGAAGAGTTGTGCTCGAGACATCAAATATAGCATCCTTTTCCGCTAACGGTAGGCAAATTGTACCAATTCCCCCAAATTTGATTGGGTTATGCACATTATTAACATAATCAACATCATCTCGGTGACCTGCTTCGCTACCATTCATCTTCGTCTCACTCATTCTCCCTTCTGCACAATTTAACTCAACGGGTGCAAATCACTACCAACAATGTTAATTCATCATGGGTAGAATGGACTGTAGGTAAGGCACTTTTCTCTCGAACAATTGCCTTATTTCCACTAAGTACTTTTGAACCTCAATGCATTCCACAAGAAGACCAGCCCACAATCTTATCAAATCTACTCTCTCGAGCTAGATACAAAGGATGAGTCTTGATTTTCACTTTCTCAAGATGAAACCGTCATGACCCACTAGCTATGGATACTGAGTTACTACCTTAGCTCTACACTTCTCTCTCAGGCAAGCACAAAACCCTGAGGTATATTGCACTAAACATACAATATGGAAGTTAAACCACCATAATAACTCATACCCATTTCAAATTAACACCAAAAATTGATAATTACTAACACCCATTAAGTCAAATGTAACAATTGGTTACATTGTCAAACCCCCAAGATTAGGGTTTTAGCCAATCATCGTAAAAAGATGAAATTTAATACCTACCACATGTTCCACAGCTGGGTATGTGAGAATCGAAAGTCTAAAATGAATAATATCTTCTCTATTACAATACCCAATTGAAAACCTTACTAAAATGAATCAAAAATCAACAATAGCAGTATTTTTGCTCTCTATCTTTTGTTCCTCACAATTTCTGAATGCTTTCTCTCTCCTTCAAAAATCACTTTATACTAATCTGAGGTGTGGCTTTTTTAGGCCAATCGGCAAGGAAAGTCAGGCTTCGCCGACCATTCGGTGACTCGCCGATTATCCTTTGTTTTTGCCTTCTTAATTCTCCTTTCCATCGTTCAAGCACTGTAACTTTAGGCGATTTAAATCGAGATCGTCGATTATTTACGCGATGCGCCCTTTGATCTTTTAACTCACCAATTTGAGTTCAACTTGGCTTCACTCACTACCTTCGGTAATATGGTCATCCTTCGTCGATGCAGTCGGCGAGTCACTGATAGGGAATACACTACACCTAAGTTCATCCCATTTTAGACTCAGTGTTCTGTAACTTTGGGCGATCAAGGAGTGACTTGGCGATCCGCCGAGTTCTCTTGGCGATCGTCAAGCTTGCTTTTCTCTCTCTTTTTCAGCTTGTGTTGTTCTTTTTGCCTATTAACGTCCTAGCTTCATTCCTCAACCCATATACCTGAAATTCAAGGATTTTTCATTAGTTTGTGGCATAAATTTAGCAATTGAGGACACTAAACCTATGTAAACCAATCCCTAAATGAGTCCAAATCTCCGACTCATCAGGGGTCTTGTAGTTTATGGGATAAGGAGATTGCTACTAGATACCTAGCTGCAACTAACGTGAGGGAATCCATCTCAAGATATTACTTATAGAAAACTAGACCTCTACTAACATGAGGACTTTCACCTCATATCAATATCCACTCGGTGCTAAGCATTAATTTCCAAGGAGTTCATATTAAGTATTGACTTAAATTCATATTCATAGAAGAATGTCTTGACACTCAATCCAACATAACTCATAATATAGCTCCTAGATCATGCGTGAGAATATCCTTTCACCGTCCATGTCTTCATATAGATTCAATAGGTGACAAGCCTTTAAACCTTAGAATCATCATATAGTGAGAAAACCTCTCACATCATATCGTAATCATACATAAGTGCGTATATGAAAATAACCTTTAAACAACACAACAACTAGATTATGATCATATTCACTTTACTCTCAAAGTGTTCTGAAAGCATATACTAAACTAATCATGATTCATCATATAATCCCTAATCTCATCAATTCATGTCTACAAGCATTACTTTTAAGTAATTCATATCTAGGTGTTCTACTCTCAAGCAATTCATGAAGTAATTCATCAATCTTAGAAGATCACATATAAGCCCTCAATTTACCTTTCATGGCATAAAACCATTTAATTACATCATAAACAACCACTATCTACTCAATTGGATCAACATATAACAACACCCACAATATAAGAAGAAAGAATTGAGATTTATCTTCACAATTGGGGGAAACATGGGGGGTTCATGGATGAAAGGATTCCATGATGTCACGCCCCAAACTCAAGGGTGCAACTGGCTCCTAATGCCAGAACTCAAGTCCAAGCCGACCCTGATGAACCATTTGCTCCTAGCGCATGGCAGCCACACACAATCAAGAAATCAAACAAGTATATCTCGACTTAAAATTAAGCCTTCGGCCGTCAAGGGCCCTGTCAACAGATCTATAAAAGAAATTGCTACTCCCAAGAGTTCATTTAAAGAAATAGCCAACTAGCCAGAAGTCAAGATTGGGCCATTGAGGCCACTATGATCTCTGTACCGAAACTGAAAGCAGGTATATATCAAGAGAATACATCAAACAGCTAACAAGTTTTGGCAAACCAATAAACTAGGCCATCATGGCCATAACATAGCAATACGCCCATCACACTAGTCAACAAGCCTCTAAGAGTAGTAAATATTGGTGGGACAGGTCCCAGCCTACCCAAAAAAATATATACAACAAAAGCTAACAAACCTCCCAACTCTGGCAACTCCGAAGGAAAGGGGATAGCCAACCGGATAGAAGTCAATCCTATTGCTGAGGAGGTCTACTAGGTCATCTGTTGGGACCTGTATGTATGAATGCAACGCCACCAGGCAATGGGGCGTCACTAAAAAATAATGAACAGAGTATGAAAGACAATAGACTATGAGCATGCATCTTAATATACTCGAGTAATCTGATCAACAAATCAAGAATAAAATAAGTGTACTGACCTGCTCCTAAATCTAAAATTATCAAAAATAAATCAGAAAACAACCTAACCAAGCCCCCATGAGCTCGGCAGGTACAAACAGCACACAAGACCACCTACCCAGGCCCCCATAAGCCCAGAAGGTGCCAATCAGTCTATATACCCCTATCGGTAGTCCCCTAGCCCTGTAGGCAATCACATAGCCCTCTTAGGTAGTAATATAGCCCTGTTGGTAGCACATAGCTCTCTTAGGAATCATAATAGCTTATAGACAACTCATAGCATTCTTAGGCAAAGACATGGTCCTATAGGCAGCACATAGCCTTCTAAGGCGTCAATATTGCCCTGTAGGGAACTCATAGCCTTTCTAAGCATCAATATATCCCCGTAGGCAACTCATATCCCTTTTAGGCATCAATATAGCCTCGTAGGTAGAACATAGCCCTTTTAGGCATAAATCACATTGCTACAGCTAACCACAATAGCCCCAAGGGAGAACAATAACAATTCAATAGGCTAAAAGCGAGCAATTTAGCTATAAGCAACCTATACGAATAGCCTCTAAGTCGTGTCCAACATAGAGACACTACTAACTGAATAAGAATCCCGACAAGGGAGGATTATATCCACTCGAGTAGCCAACAATCAACAATCAACAATAATGGCTACAAGTACAACAAGGATAACAACCCAATTACATTGCTCCTAAGCTTTAAGGAAACATGCCGTAACAAGGGAATAGCCTTAACGTACTTTTTTCGCTGAATTCATGTGGCTTAACGACTTTTACTCACAACCCCCCTCGATACTACAACAAGGCAGAACCATAATCAACACACAAGAATAGAACATAGAATAATAATCTGATAAAATATATGTATTTCCGTCGCAATTTGCTATTTGTGACTTATCAAAGCTAGAGTCGATGAAAAAAGGGTCTTACCATGATCTTAAGTTCGTAATACACCTCAAAACATTGAAATATGTCCAAACCCTTATTGTCCCAACACCAAAGTATGATATGCTATGAAATTGATAAAACAAATTATACCATGTTGTCGAGCTCAACGTGTAGAATAACTTTCGTCAAAGACTGAAGTCGAGAAAATCTATAACTTGGTTGATCCTAGAAGTGAGTTTTCTTAGTTTTCTGGTTATTCACTGAAAAAAATGAAGAAAATTTGAAGAAGAAGATATATAAAAAGTTCCACCGACCTAGGGGACCCACCTTATGTGCCTGCTTGCGCAGTCTCGCAAAAACGCGAATAACTCTCAATTCTGAAGTCATATGAATGATCGGTTTGATGCGTTGGAAACTAGAATTGTAGAACGTTGATTGAATGGGTCGTGGGTCCCATAAATATTTATATATTGGGAGAAAACCCTTGAGACATTTGACCCAAATTTTAGAGAAATCTTTAAAAAGGAACTGACGATAACTTTCGCCAACTTTAATTTGCGACTTACTTAACTTCAAACTTTTAGATACAAACCTTGAACACTTAAAATATGACATACAATATCATTCTTAATCTATTACTAACCCTCTTTGTCTTTCCACGAAGGTACGAGTTAATTTAGATGTTTCAAAAAATCGGGGTGTTACATCATTCCCCCTTAGAAACATTCGTCCTCAAATGAAAAATCTGAGTCACGCGGTTAAGTCTTTAAGAGTTGCCAAAGTTTAGGTAGAGTAACCTTTGTAAATGTAACTATCCAGGACCTGAAACGGAGAAATTCTAACCTAGGCGTCTCACAGGACGACATGAATAGCTAAACATTATAGCTCTCCAATAACAGTGCGAGCAAAAATAACAACAACAACAACCATAATATTAAGCAACAACATATAAAAAAATCAGATAGGTATCTAACCTTAATGCTCTAATATAAAATGATATGCCATCACCTTGGGGTATGAAATAAGTGAGGATATTTGGACATCATGCCATCCTCAGCTTCTCAGGTTACCTCTTCTCTATTTTTATTTCTCCAAAATACTTTAACTGAAGCAACCTCTTTGGTCCTCAATTTACGGACCTGTCGATCTAATATGGCAACTGGATTTTCCTCGTAGGACAACTCCTCTGTGATCTAAACATCCTCAACTGGGACAACCCGAGAAGTGTCTTATACGCACTTTTGTAGCATCGATACATTGAAAACTGGATGAACAGGCTCTAGCCCCGAAGGCAATTCTAACTCATAAGCCACTCGTCCTACCCTCCGAAGGATCCGGTATGGCCCAATGAACCTTGGACTAAGCTTGCCTTTTTTGCCAAATCTCATAGCACCCTTCAAAGGCGAGACTTTTAAGAATACCCAATCATCGACATAAAACTCTAAGTCCCTTCGTCACATATCAGAGTATGACTTATGTCGGTTTTGAGATGTTAGCAACCTCTCCCAAATGAGCTTAACTTGCTTCACTGTCTGTTGTACTAAGTCAAGTCCAATCAACCCTAACTCACCTATCTCGAACCATCCAATGGGGGATCTACATTTTCTTCCATACAAAGCTTCATAAGGTGCCATCTCGATGTTGGAATGATAACTATTATTGTATGAAAACTCAATAAGAGGAAAGTGGTCGTCCCAACTTCCCTTGAAGTCTAGCGCGCACGCCCGTAACATATCCTCGAGTGTCAAAATTGTGCGCTCAGCCTGGCCATCTATCTAAGAGTTAAAGTTTGTACTAAGATTAACATGTGTCCCCAGTCCCTTCTGGAAGGACTTCCAAAAGTTAGTGGTAAATTGTGCTCCCCTATTAGATATAATAGATATTGGACACCGTTTAGCCTAACAATCTCTCTAATATAGAGCCCTGCATAGTCTTCGGCTATAAAAGTAGCCTTGACCGGTAAGAAGTGGGAAGATTTCATTAGTCTGTCAATAATTACCCAAATAGAGTCAAATTTACGACGCGATCGAGGTAATCCTATAATAAAATCCATATTAATTTCTTCCCACTTCCACAAAGGAATGGCTATCTCCTGGACTAGCCCAGTGAGTTTTTTGTGCTCAACCTTCACCTGTTGGTAGTTAGGACACTATGCCACAAACTCAGCAACGTCCTTCTTCATCTCGTGCCACCAATAGATCTCCTTAATATCATGGTACATTTTCATCGAACTAGGGTGAATAGAATAATGGGAATGATGTGCCTCTTCCATAATCTGATGTCGAAGCCCCGCAACATCCGGAACACATAATTAACCGCTATATCTGAGGATTCCCTCTCCTGCTATATCAAATGCTAAAGACTGGTGATTCTGAGTCTTGGCTCTAAGTTGCTCTAAGCTAGGATCTTCTATTGTTGTGTTTTTACCTCTTCAACTAGAGATGATATGGTTGTGTCCTGAATTGTGACCCCACTATCGTCTGCCTCTAACAATCTGACTCCCAAGCTAGCTAACTAGTGAATCTCTCACGCTTCTCAACACCTAAATAGGATAAACTAACCATAGATCTTCAACTGAGGGCATCCGCTACGACATTTTCCTTTCCTGGATGATATAAAATATCCACGTCGTAGTCTTTCAGTAACTCAAGCCATCGACGTTGTTGCAGATTTAACTCTTGTTGTCTAAAGATATATTGGAGGCTTTTATGATCTGTGAAGATGTCAACATAAACGCCATACAAATAGTATCTCCGGATCCTTAACGCGTGCACAACTATAGCCAACTCTAAATCGTGGGTCGGGTAGTTCTTCTCATGCTTCCTCAATTGCCTTGAAGCATATGCGATAACCTTACCATGTTGCATTAGAACACATCCCAATCTAACACCAAAAGCATCACAGTACACCGCATAGCCCTCTGAACCCTCTGGCAATGCTAGAACTGGTGCTAATGTCAACATGTCGTTCAGTTCTCAGAAACTATGCTCGTACGCCTCAGTCCACTGGAACTTAGCTGCTTTTTGAGTCAACTTCGTTAATGGTGCTGAAAGTGAAGAAAACCCCTCTACAAACCTTCTGTAGTACCTAGGTAATCCTAAGAAACTACGAACCTCAGTNACCGCATAGCCCTCTGAACCCTCTGGCAATGCTAGACTGGTGCTAATGTCAACATGTCCTTCAGTTCTCAGAAACTATGCTCGTACGCCTCAGTCTACTGGAATTTAGCTGCTTTTTGAGTCAACTTCGTTAATGGTGCTGAAAGTGAAGAAAACCCATCTACAAACCTTCTGTAGTACCTAGGTAATCCTAAGAAACTACGAACCTCAGTCAGAGACATGGGTCTGGGCCAAGTCTTTACGGCCTCAACCTTTTGTGTATCAACCATAATGTCGGCATCTGATACGATATGGTCTAGGAAAGCCACAGAGCTCAACCAGAACTCACACTTAGAGAACTTTCCGTAAAGTTCCTTCTCTCGAAGAACCTGAAGGACTACTAGCAAATGATCTGCATGCTCAGGTTTTGAATGCGAATAGACCAAAATATCATCAATAAATACAATCACAAACGTATCTAGATACGGCTTGAATATGCTATTCATCAGGTCCATGAACACTGCTGGGGAATTAGTTAATCCAAAAGACATTACTAAGAACTCAAAGTGTCCATATCTGGTTATAAAAGTTGTCTTTGGAACGTCATTCTCACGAACTCGTATCTGGTGGTACCCTGATCTTAGATCAATCTTTGAGAAGCACTGAGCACCTTGTAACTGATCAAACAAGTCATCGATCCTTGGAAAGGGATACTTATTCTTTATAGTCGCCTTATTCAGCTGTCGGTAATCGATACACATTCTTAGTGAGCCATCTTTCTTCCTCACGAATAACACTGGCGCACCCCATGGTGAAACACTAGGCCTGATAAAGCCTTTATCCAGCAAGTCTTTCAGTTGATCCTTTAACTCCTTTAGCTCACCAGGAGCCATTTTATAAGTGGGATAGATATGGGTTGTGTACCTGGAAGCATATCGATATCAATATCAATTTCTCATTCTGGAGGGATACCAGAGAGCTCGTCTGGAAATACATCTAGAAACTCATTAACTACTGGAATAGACTGAATAGTCGGTGGTTCTGCATCTATATCATGAACATAAACAAGATGATAAATGCAACCCTTAGAAATCATCCTCATCACCTTAAGATAGGAAATAAACCTACCTTTCGGCGTTGTTGTATCGCCTTTCCATTCTCGAACTCCCTCTCCTGGAAAATGGAATCTAACAATCTTTGTCTGACACTCAACATTAGCATAACAAGACGCTAACCAGTTCATATCCATAATGACGTTGAAATCGACCATCTCTAACTCTATGAGGTCTATAGAGGTTTGACAGTCGATAATTTCTACCGTGCAAACTCGATAGACTCTCCTGGCAATAATAGACTCACCAATTGGTGTAGATATAATAAAGGGTCGATCTAATGGCTCTCCTACTACACATAAATTCCCCGCAGTAAATGGAGTAACATAAGACAGAGTAGATCCAGGATCTATTAAAGCATAAACACAATGGGAGCAAACAATCAATGTACCTGTCACAACATCTGGTGATAATTCCGATTCTTGTCAGACAGCTAGTGAATATTACGGTTCTGGCCACTACCAAAACTAGATGCTCCCTCTCTGCCTCCGCCTCTACCTCTACCTGCTGAAGTCTGGGGTCCATGTCCTGTAGACTGTGCTGATGAGGAGGAACCTACTACTGACCAGGTCGACTGACCTATACCACCCTGACCTATGGTCGGGCAGTTTCTCCACCCATGCCCCTCTTGTCCACAAGAATAACAACCTGTGGAACCCTTCTTTCACCTACCAAAATGCATCCTACTGCAAGTAGGCCTGAACCCCTCTGTTGTTGAGAGCCTGGTGCTCGTGAACCCTCACCTGGGCCTGACAGGCCCTGACAATCAAATCTACTACCTTGGAACTGTTGTGGTAGAGGTCTAGGTGGCCTAGTAGAATATCGGGGACTGGGACCACCTTGAAAATCTTCCTGTGAACCAGCAGGCCTAGCCCTCTTCTATCTCTCTCTATCGACCCTCTCACTCATATACTACAAATATCGGTGATCCTCTATACCCTGTGCAAAGGCCTGAATTCACGAGATATCAATATTATCATTTCGTGCAGCGGTAGAACAAGCGTCGATATAGTCTGAGTCAAGCCCTCCCACAAATCTACGCACCTTGTCATGCATCGTATCAACAAATGTTTGTCCATATCTACCCAATGAATTAAATCTCAGCCCATACTCTCAGAAACTCATGCTGCCCTGTCGGAGGTTCAAAAACTGGTCCACCCGGCCATCCCTAATCTCTCAAGGCAAATAGTGATCTATGAAAGCTTCTGTAAAGCTATCCCAAGTGGGTATAGATGCATCTTTTCCCCTAGATTTCTCCTAACTTTCGTACCACAATACTGCAACATCACGCAATCAAAATGCTGCTAACTCAACTGACTTAGTCGATGAGGCATGCATGACTCTGAAGATCCTATGAAGTTGATCAACAAAGTGTTGAGGGTCTTCTATGCGAACTGTCCCTGTAAACTGTAGAGGATTCAAGACAAGAAATTCATGAACTCTCGAACTTCCAGGCCCTTCAAAAGGTCCGGCATCATCTGGCGTTGTGCAGCTACTAAGTATGCTAATATACATACTGTACTCTTCAAATCCTAGTCAGATGGAATAAGAGAAATTAGATGTAACACCCCGTATTCGAATCAGGCCAAAAATGAAGATTTTGAGAAGTTGCAGGTGCAACCCACGGTTGCCATCCACGGACCTTAGGTCAGACCACGGCCCGTGCTGGTGGTCCGTGCTTCACCACTGCAACCCCTCCCCATCCAAGCTCAGAAAAATCGGCTAAATCTCGACTCACGGATAGACCCACGGCCCGTAGATCAAACCACGGTTTGTGGTCTATGTCTGTGGATCAAGACCTCCTTTACCCAGCCTCTGACACGAACTACGGTCGACCAGCACGGACCGTCGTTCGATCCACGGTCCTTAGGTCTGACCGTAGATAAGGGTTAGCAGCTAGTTAGCTGAAAATTGTTGATGGGTAAACTTCAGATGGTCATAACTCTTAGCACAAAAGGAATTATGTATCCCATAACCTATGGTAACATAGATAATTGAATCCTCTTTCCAACTCCACCGAGTTTGCTAAATTTCAACCTCCGAGTAAAAAGTTATGCTCGTTTTAGTGAAGCCCTGTCGGGCAGACTCGACCTACGGACCATAGATTGAGTGGCGGACCGTAGGTCCATTCCGTCAATCACTCCGACAACAATTAAGTCAGGGGTCTTTTGGTATTTTCCTATTTTGTTTAACCCCTAAGATACGTCGTTTAAACCCTAAATCATGAGATTTTAGTCAGTTTAAGCCTACAAACATAACTAGAACTTACCTTAGTCAAAATCATTATTCAAAACTTAGAAAATTAGAAGCAAGATAGGAGAAAAAGGTCAACAACCCTAGTTCAAGTACGGAGCAAGGTTCCATCAGTTCAATCAGTTCCAGCCCCGAAATCGAAAGATTTCTCCGTGGAATTCGTCACCAGGTATGTGGGATTTCACTAGTGGGTTCCTCTCGCCCATTAGGTCCCAAGAATTCAGTCAGATTCTTGATTCCATGATTATGAACAGACCTAGGGTTTCTAAAATTTCAACAGATCATCATGAATTAGTTATTTAAATGTTCCAAATCAGATTATCATGTTAATGCTCAGTTTCTTACATAAATTTAAGAACCCTAGCTATGTATTTCATTAGTTCTTGAATTACACATGCTAGGTCAGATATTTCAGTTATTCAGACATACATGCTCCAGTTTTATGCCACATTATCAGTATATTTCAGTATAAATCCTATTTTGAGTTATAAATCATGAGAAGCTTTTCTTTAAGACAACACTTGAGTTTTAAACTGAGTTTTTGAGAAAGATAAGATGAGTTTTGAGAAAGAGCTTCTAAAACATGATTAGTATGACAATTGAGTAGGTCATTAATGTATGAATAGTATGGTATCTAGATATACCATCAATGTTTATGCAGTATGACTTCCCAAGTCATCAATGATGCTAGTATAATATGATGTTGAATTGTTTTCAAAAAAGGAGTTTTCACGTATGAGTATCTACATGTCAGTATTTTGAGCTATTCAGTATTTCAGTCATAATATATTCAGTTTTACATGACTCAGTTTATAAATGCATCATTATCAGATTAATTGTTGCATTCTCAATTTGCATGTTCAGTTTCGAGATATCAATTATTTACAGAAATTCAGTCATAACCAGTTAATCACTTAATTCATTGGGAGTAGCATAATACCGAGTTGGACTAGGGTTCAGCGTACCCATATAGTCCCAGAACTACGAGCCGCGTAGGTGTAAGTCCCTTCTGTGGGCAACATCAGTTTAGTGATCACGCCAGCATGCCTCTATACCTCTGGCAGGGTATATTGGATCCTCTCGATGGGGCGTTTCCATCAGACTCAACATTTAGCTCATGTGGTTTTATGTCGGTTATTAGTAGCTCCCACAGTTCAGTCAGATTCTATTGCATTGACCATTTATCAGTATATTCAGTATTCAGTCTCAGCATGTTATAAATTGGTCATTGCATTCAGTTAGCTCAGCATTCAGTATCTATATCATGCTCAGATTATTTCATTTCTTTATTGCTTTNATGAATGCATCATTATCAGATTAATTGTTGCATTCTCAATTTGCATGTTCAGTTTCGAGATATCAATTATTTACAGAAATTCAGTCATAACCAGTTAATCACTTAATTCATTGGGAGTAGCATAATACCGAGTTGGACTAGGGTTCAGCGTACCCATATAGTCCCAGAAGTATGAGCCGTGTAGGTGTAAGTCCCTTCTGTGGGTAACATCAGTTTAGTGATCACGCCAGCATGCCTCTATACCTCTGGCAGGGTATATTGGATCCTCTCGATGGGGCGTATCCATCAGACTCCACATTTAGCTCATGTGGTTTTATGTCGGTTATTAGTAGCTCCCACAGTTCAGTCAGATTCTATTGCATTGACCATTTATCAGTATATTCAGTATTCAGTCCCAGCATGTTATAAATTGGT
This sequence comes from Solanum stenotomum, assembly GCF_019186545.1. NCBI lineage: Eukaryota > Viridiplantae > Streptophyta > Magnoliopsida > Solanales > Solanaceae > Solanum > Solanum stenotomum. The sequence continues at coordinate 36,876,431 of NC_064282.1, forward strand.
CATTGCATTCAGTTAGCTCAGCATTCAGTATCTATATCATGCTCAGATTATTTCATTTCTTTATTGCTTTGTTCAGTTATGTTTTATTTCAGCTTTACTCTATCTTGAATGCTCAGTACCTTTCAAGTACTGATGCATACATGCGCTACATCTTCTCATGATGTAGGTTCAGGTTTTCAGCATCCAGATCACGCTTAGATCGGTTCCCGATCATCAGTTCAGCAGCATCAGTGGTGAGTCCTCATTCTTCGAGGACTAGTGACATGTTTATCTTTATCGCTTTTAGTCTTTAGTTTCAGTTTTGCTAGACCTAGTTGGGGCATGTCCCAACATTTCTAGTCAGTTTAGAGGCTTATTTCAGACATAGTTAGATTCAACTTAGTATTGAGTTAATAACTTCTTTGTATTAAACTCTCAGATTTGATATATTCAGTTATAGTATATGGGTATTCCCCATCTTTTCAGATTTATTTATGAATTAGTTTCCGCATTAGTTTATTATCTTTAGTATGCTCATGATCATGCCATCAGGGTTAGCTTAGGATCACTTGTGGTCCTAGGTCCCATGTCCGCGTCTCGGGGGTAGCTTGGGGCATGACACTAGAGGTGGTACTGCAGGAGGAGTCAGGGGTCTTGTAGCCATCAGAGGCTCCTAAAGCGGTTGAGAAGTTATAGGGGGCTGAGAAGTTGTCTCCCCCGGGGTCTCACAATGTCCTACCTCTATCTGTGGTACCTTGTAAGTACCCCTTCCCTACAGTTGTATATAGCACTTGGGTAGCTGTGGTCTGTCTGGTGTCGGCCATCTCCATCTGCATCCAAATATCAATTATAAACTAGAAACATCAACCCTTAAGACACTGGTCTATAGCATGAGGTGAGCAAAAGAAGGATAGTCATTCTAGCATGCTCGGCAGCTTCTTTCTTATCGAATGTGATGCACAATACATTTATAAACAAGACTCTATTAGACACAGCTTGAAGACTCACTAGGATACGACGTTGCTCAGATACCAAGTTTGTCACTCCCCAAACTCAAGGAGTGCTGGCTCCTAATGCCAGAACTCAGGCCCACTCCGACCTTGCTGAACAATTTGCTACTAGTGCATGGCAGCCACACGCAATCAAGAAAGCAAACAAGTATATCTCAGCTTAAAATTAAGCCCTCGGTCGGTAAGGCCCCAGTCAACAGATCTATAAAAGAAACAGCTACTCCCAAGAGTTCATCTAAAGAAATAGCCAATTAGCACAGAAGTCTTGATTGAGCCATTGAGGACACCATGATCTTTATACCAAAACTGAAAGAAGGTATATATCAAGACAATACATCAAATAGCTAACAAGCTTCAATTAACCAACAAACTAGGCCAGTATGGTCATAACACAGCTATACGCCCATCACACTAGTTTGCAAGCCTCTAAGAGTAGTAAAGATTGGTGGGACAGGACAGGCCTCAACCTACCCATAAAAATATATACAACAAAAGATAACAAACTTCCCAACTCTGGCAGCTCCTAAGGAAAGGGGCTAGCAAACTGGATAAAAGTCAATCTTGCTGCTGAGGAGGTCTATTGGGTCATCTGTTTGGACCTGCATGCAAGAATGCAGTGCCCTCAGGCAATGGGGAGTCAGTACAAAATAATGTACATAGTATGAAAGGCAATAGACTATGAGCAGGTATCCTAATATACTGGAGTAATCCAATAAATAAATCAAGGATAAGATAAGTGTACTGACCTTCTCCTAAATCTAAAATTATCAAAAATAATAAAAACAACAACCTAACCAAGTCCCCATAAGCTCAATAGGTACAAACAGCACACAAGACCACCTACCTAGGCCCTCGTAACCCCAAAGGTGCCAATCAGTCTATATACCCCTATCGGTAGTACCCTAGCCCTGTAGATAGTCACATAGCCCTCTTAGGCAGTAATATATCCTCGTAGGTAGCACATAGCTATCTTAGGCATCAACATAGCTTATAGACAACTCATAGCCCTCTTAGGTAACAACATGGCCCTATAGGCAGCACATAGCCTTCTTAGGCGTCAATATAGCCCTGTAGGCAACTCATACCTTCTAGGCATCAATATAGCCCCTTAGGCAACTCATAGCCCTTTTAGGGATCAATATAGCCCCGTAGGCAGAACATGGTCCTTCTAGGCATAAATCACATTCCTGTAACTAACCACAATAGCCCCAAGGGCAACAATAACAATCCAATAGGCCAGAAGCGAGCAATTTAGCTATAAGCAACCTATACAAATAGCCTCTAAGTGGTGTCCAACATAGGGACATTACTAATTGAATAAGAATCCCGACAAGGGAGGATTATATCCACTCGAGCAGCCAACAATCAACAATAATGGCTACAAGTATAACAAGGATAACAACCCAATTACATTGCTCCTAAGCTTTAAGGAAACATGTCGTAACAAGGGAATAGCCTTAACATACCTTTTTCGCTAAATTCATCTTGCTTAACGACTTTTACTCACAACCCCCTCGATACTACAGTAAGGCAGGACCTTAATCAACACACAAGAATAGAAGATACAATAATAATTCGATTAAAGATATTTATTTTCGTCGCAAATTGCTATGTGCGACTTATCAAAACTAGAGTCGATGAAAGAAGGGTCTTACCTTGATCTTAAGTTTGTAATACACCTCAAAACATTGAAATATGTCCAAACCCTTGCTGTCCCAACACCAGAGATTGATATGCTATGAAATTGATAAAACTAATTATATCATGTTGACGAGCTCAACGCGTAGAACAACTTTTGTCAACGACTTAAGTCGAGAAAATCTATAACTTGGTTGATCCTAGAAGTGGGATTTCTTAGTTTTCTGGTTATTCACTAAAAAAAATGAATAAAAGTTGAAGAAGAAGATATATTAAAAGTTCCACCGACCTAAGGGACCCACCTCACATGCTTGCTTGCACAGTCTGGCGAAAACGTGAATATCTCTCTATTTTGAAGTTGTATGAACGAACGGTTTGATGCGTTGGAAACTAGAATTGTAGAACTTTGATTTAATGGGTCCTGGGCCCAATAAATATTTATAGATTGGGAGAAAACCCCCGAGACATTTGACACAAATTTTAGAGAAATCTTTAAAAAGGAACTTACGATAATTACTTTGAGACTTAACTTCAAAACTTGAGATACAACCCTAGAACACTTAAATATGACATACCACGTCATTCTTAATCTATTACTCAACCTCTTTGTCTTTCCACAAAGGTACCAGTTAATTTAGACGTTTCAAAAAGTTGGGGTGTTACACATGAATGAATAATCCTTCATACCTTGATTACAAAGCCTAGCAAGTTTGAAACAATGGAGTCTTCACTTGACCTAGCTTGATCCTCCTCCTCTTCTTCTTCTTCTTCTTCTTCACTTTCTAGAGAGAGAATAATTGAGAGGGATTTGGGTTTCTTTTGGGGATTTAGAAATAATGATTTGGAATCACTAAATTAAGGGTCTAAAGTCTTTATATAGGTGGTCTAAATAAGGATAAAATGGCGTCACTTAATACTTAATTAATTCCAAAAACTTCCCTTAATCCCCAACATAATCGACTCACTGCCTCCCTTTGTCCCAACTACAAGACCACGCTGACGCCGTGGGTGGGACCACGGTCCGTGCTGGTCATCCGTGGTTTGGGTTCAGAGGGGATGGAATGAAAGGCTTGACCTACAAAGCGAACCACGTGGCGTGGACCTATCCACGAGGAGTGGGTCCAGCCGTGGTTGCTTCCTTAGACAGTTTCTTGGAGGAGTTCACCCTCGTTGTCCACCTACGGGGAGTGGTTCCCTCCACGAGGCGTGGGTGGCCTCGTGGTCACTGTTTTGGGCACTTTTCTAGTGGNGCTGGTCATCCGTGGTTTGGGTTCAGAGGGGATGGAATGAAGGGCTTGACCTACGAAGTGAACCACGTGGCATGGACCTATCTACGAGGAGTGGGTCCAGCCGTGGTTGCTTCCTTAGACAGTTTCTTGGAGAAGTTCACCCTCGTTGTCCACCTACGGGGAGTGGTTCCCTCCACGAGGTGTGGGTGGCCTCGTGGTCACTGTTTTGGGCACTTTTCTAGTGGTGTTCCTCAAGGTCCCCAAGTTGGTACTTGAGGGTTAAGTACCTTGACGTTCTAACACGAAAATATTCATTTTAAGTACGGGGAGTTATATTTACCACTCTAACCCTCATGCTATGCTCTAGTATAGCCTACTAGTTGTCCGGGGTGGTACAATATCTCCCCCGTTGGAACATTCATCCTCGAATGATGATCTAGACACCTTACGGAAAAGAAGACTCAATACTAGCAGCCCATATTGCATGAAACATCAAAATAATGCACAATTCAAAGGAGGAAACTTCAACTCCATCTCAAACATACTCAATGCACCACAAGGAAGTAGGAACTACATCTAACAACCCAAAATGCATGGAATTTCAACAATTCTCTTATTCATAGGAGGAACAAGACTCTACTAGATGTGGTTTGAGACATCCTTGAACGATTCTAAACCTTGTGCTTTGATTACCAAGTTTGTCACGACCCAGAGGTTCACTCGAGATGTAACAAGGCGTACTCAACCCCGAAGGGGGTCTCATACAAGCCCCTTAGAATATCATAACATAACAAAATAGAAAAATACGGAAATTTAAAACATTTTTCAATACAATCATTGTTTCATAAAATGAACCGGAGGTCTATTACACTTGTCTCAAACCATTTAATACTTGGAAAGAGTTAGGGACACAGCCCATACAAAAGTTCTAACATAAATTAAAGACATAAAGAAAAAGGGTGATCAAGTCCTCGATGCTATGAGGACTCACCAAACTTCTCTTTTTGATCTACAATGAACCTAGCCACGAGGATGAGAGTCAACATCGCCAAACCCTAAATTTGATAAGAATGTAGGCAAAAGTATGTGTTGGTACAATAATGTAATAAATATGATGGCTAGCATAAATCATCAACATATGTGTATAAGAAGAATTAGTCAATATAATACATATACCATAATCATAAGAGACAATAACATAAGTCATAAGTATAAGAGACATCATCATAAGACATAGGCTATAACATGATAGACAAAAATCATAACTTCTGATAATAAGAGATAGCATCATAGTCATAGGCATAATCAATGCCTCTAGTTTAACATAACATAAGAGAAACACTTCATAAGAAACCTCAAGGCAAGCTTGTGCAAGGCATGGATAAGACCCCATAATCCCACCCATACTAAGCAAGTCACTTTAGGTCCTCATTCATATTTATTACCTTTTTAATCTCATCCTTAGCTTATTTCTCAAGGAAACATTCACTTTTAGTCACACATATATTGGAAGGGCATCTCAAGCTACAATCTAAACTAAGGATACATCATAGGCATAAGTCATAAGAATATTCACTACGTAGATCATCATAATATAGGACGAACATACCATAGATACCCTCAAAGCATACTTGTGCAATGCATGAATAAGTGCTCATAATCCCACTCATGCTAAGAAAAGTTTCTTAAGTAAACATAACTCATAATTCATTTTCTTGTGTAGGAATAAGCCTTAGCCAATATAGACCGTGTGAGCTTAGCATGGAATCCGGTGTGTACCCCAAACCGAAAAGAGGTTGCTCTACTTGCTTAAGGTAGAACCACACTCTTAGCTTAGGTGAATCCATTTAGCTAAGTAACATACGGGGGCACGTAGTTTATGGGATAAGGAGATTGCTACTAGATACCCACCCTCTACTAACTTGAGGGCATCCATCTCAAGAGATTACTTCTAGAAAACCCAGCCTATACTAACGTGATGACTTCCATCTCAAAGTAATATCTACTAGGTGCTAAGCATTTATTACCGCGGAGTTCATATTAAGTCTTGACTTAAATTCATATTCATGGAAAAATGTCTTGACAGTCAATCCAACATAACTCATAAGATAGCTCCTAGATCATGCGTGAGAATAACCTTTCACCGTCCATGTCTTCATATAGATTCAAAAGGTGACAAACCTTTCAACCTTGGAATCATCATATAGTGAAAAAACCTCTCACATCATATCATAATTATACATAAGTGGGTATATGAGAATAACCTTTCAATAATACAATAACTAGATCGTGATCATATTAACTTTACTCTCAAAGTGTTCTTAAAGCATATACTAAACTTCATAATTCGTGCATAATATCATATCTTGCCCTTTCAAGGGTTAAAGCTCATATCAAATCAACACGTCTATAATGACTACATTAGACATGGATATATAATTCAAGTAGTTCAATTACTACAAGCATAATCTTATACTTCACCTCCTTGAGGTTCAAACTTACTTTCAATCATCACACTTAGGGTTCAAGCAAGAGACATGGATATCATCCTAACTCATGTGATTCTATCACTTCATGCATTCAACCATTCATGAGGTAGATTAGGTGGGTAAGGTCCTTCCACAACAATTCTATCTAATAGTCTACCATCATCATATAAGCATCACTATCAAAGCCTTAGCATTAATAATTCAACATAATAGCTTCTACCCTCAAGGTCCCTTAGAAATCATCATTCATACTATAAACTTTACACTCAAGCAATACTTCACATGGTCATCATATATGCCTAATTTTCTAGACAATCTAGCAACATGCTTCATTCCTAAGCAATTCTAATCATTTATCATCATATAAACTCAATCTCAACACCACTAATCATGATTCATCCTATAAGCCCTAATCTCATCAATTCATGTCTACAAGCTTTACTTTTAAGTAATTCATATCTAGGTATTCTACACTCATGTAATTCATAAAGTAATTCATCAATCTTAGAAGATCACATCTAATCCCTCAATTTCCCTTTTATGGCATAAAACTAAACTACATCAATTTCACCTTAGAATCTTAGGTTAATCAAGGATACATGCATAATCATACTAAAAACATGTAAGTTCATCATAAACAATAATAAACAACCACTATCTACTCAATTGGATCAACATACAACAACACCTACAATAAAGGAAGAAACCCTAACAAGAATTGGAGCTTATCTTCACAACTGGGGGAAACATGGGGGCTTCATGGATGAAAGTAGTCCATGAATGAATAAGCCACCATACCTTGATTACAAAGCCTAGCAAGTTTGAAACAATGGAGTCTGCACTTGACCTAGTTTGATCATCTTCTTCTTCTTCACTCTCTAGAGAGAGAATAATTGAGAGGGATTTGGGTTTCTTTTGGGGATTTAGAAATAATGATTTGGAATCACTTAATTAAGGGTCTAAAGTCTTTATATAGGTGGTCTAAACTAGGGTAAAATGATGTCACTTAATACTTAATTAATTCCAGGAAGTCCCCTTAATCCCCAATCGACTTACTGTCTCTCTTTGTCCCAACCATGAGACCACGCTGACGGGCCGTAGGTGGGACCACGGTCTGTGCTGGTCATCTGTGGTTTGGGTTTAGAGGGGTTGGAATGAGGGACTTGACCTACGGAGCCAAACAAGTGGTGTGGACTCATCCACGGGGTTTGTATCCTACCATGGTTGCTGCCTTAGACAGTTTCTTGGAGGAGCTCACCCACGTTGCCCACCTACGGGGAGTGTTTCCCGCCACGGGACGTGAGTGGCCTCGTGGTCACTATTTTTGGCACTTTTCTAAGGGATCTTCCTCAAGAGCCCCTAATTGGTCCTTGATTGTTGGGTACCTTGACGTTCTACACGAAAGACTCCATTTTAAGTACGGGGATTTACGTTTAAAACTCTAACCCGCATGCTAAGCTCTAGTCTAACCTACTAGTTGTTCGAGGTGTTACAATATTTCCCCCTTGGGAACATTCGTCCTCAAATGACAATTTAGAAACCTTACGAAAGTGAAGACTCAAGACTAGCAGCCCATAATGCATGACACATCAAAATAATGCATAATTTAATGGAGGAAACTTCAACTCCATCTCAAACATAGTCAATGCACCACAAGGAAGTAGGAACTACATCTAACAACCCAAAATGCATGGAATTTCAACATTTTTCATATTCATAGAAGGAACTACCCTCTCTAACTAAAAGCATTCTCAACGCAACTTCGTGGAGTCCTTATGCAACATATTTTCAAAAAGAACAACTAAAGCATGTTCAGCAAGTCATCTCATTGAGCCTATAGTAAATCCTTGCTCAATGGACTTCAACATGAGGAAAATTAATCATGCCACTTTATTTTCTTTCAAAACACAAGTTTTCATGGACATGCATAACATAAGGAAATCATGGAAACATCTACAACACACATGACTTCACATAAAGCACAACCCATGAGGAACTCATCATCTCAAGGCTAAAGGAGGAATACAAGGAAAAGGATGAGGACATCGGGACATCTCATTGACCCTCGGCCTCCCAAGTAGCACCCTTAACTAACCCTTACTAAAAGACCACTCAATATCTTATATGAGCCTACAAAACCAGGACTAAACTTCCCAAAATCACTACACCTCTCAAGGTGAGAATTTCAAGTCAACCCATATCATGAACATTAAGAACACTCAACGACCTTGCTATCTAAGCACATCATTTCCCCCTTGGGATATAGCATAAACGGACTCTTCTAAGCATCATTTCTTTCAATTCTAAGGTCAGAGCAAGTTATCACTAAGCTTTCACATTCATCACACAAGATGATTCCAATCCATGGAGAATTACATTACTACCCTTTAGAGGAGTCTACTCATTCTACACACCTAGGAATTACTTAAACACCTTATTCATCAATTTTATCAACATACCTCAAAACTCTTCATGAATAAGTCGGGTTCTACACATAACAATAATGCAACCCATTCATACTAAAGACAACATCAAAGTTTATCATGTCAAGTCTATCAAGTCACTAAAGACAAACAACACCAAAATCTAAATAAGTATAAAACACATACCGGAAGCAACATTTGGAGGACACGACAATCTCTCATCTTCTGGCCATTCTCACTACAACCATAACAACCCTCCATGCCAGCTAGGCATTTACCATAGTGCTTCCTTCCAGACATAGTGCAACTAGGCTTAGGCAACAAAGATTTACTATTACTCCCTCTTTAGGCTTAGGGTTAGACACCCTATCTTCACTAAATCTTGGGGGAAACCTAGAAGGACCTTGTCCGAAGAACCTTTCAAGAGGAGAATTATCATCATCAATCCTAAACCTTTTTTTCTCCCTCAACATGTCTTCAAGTTTGTTTTCCTCAATTTGTTAAGCATAGATCATAAGGCAAGAAATATTTATATCATGATCAAGCATGGCCGTACGACATTCTTTCACTACTAAATCGGACACTCCCGACATAAACTTACTCATCCTCAACCTAGAGTCAGACTCCAAACATGGAGCATACTTAGACAATTGGGTGAACCTCAATGTATATTCCTTAACTCTCATATTACCTTACCTAAGGTTAATGAATGCAACCACTAAAACTTCTCTCATCTCTAAAGGGAAAAACTAATCTAGAAAAGCACTCTTGAACTTCTCCCACAATATGGGACCATCTCCTACCAGCCTAGCCTCTTTCCATTAATCATAACATATTTGTGCAACATCCCTCAATTGGTAAGCGGCTAATTCTGCCTTGTCTACCAGAGTCAGTCCCACAAAGTACAACACCTTAGAGACCTCATCTAGAAACTCTTGAGGATCTTCCTCTATCTTTGACCAATAAAATTCCAGAGTTTCTATCCCGGCCTAAGTCAACATTTGAAAACCAATCCTAAACTTCTCATTTGTTACTTTCTCTTCCAAAGGGTCAATTGGAGCTTGAGGAAGAACTTCTTGATCCACATTGTCTTTCTCATTCCTTCTAACGTTAGCCCTTGTAGTAGTCATATCCTCAAAAACCATCGGGCACGGATTAGGAGAAAGACCTAATAGAGTTAGACTCTATGGCACGACTTAGAGAATGAAGAAGTGAAGTTTCCTAAACATCCAATAACCTCTTATTCATAAATGTGGCACGTTTCACATTTATGAACAAGACTCTACTATATGTGGTTTGAGACATCCTAGAACCATTCTAAACCTTGTGCTCGTATTTCCCAGTTTGTCACGACCCAAAGGTACACCCGAGATGTAGCAAGGCATACTCAACCCCGAAGGAGGTCTCATACAAGCCCCTTAGTATATCATAACATAAGATAATTGATGAGTCCACAAATTGGACTCATTTAAGGCTATATTTTAATAGAAAATGTGTTCTCAAATGCTTATTTTATCTCAATACCTGATGAAAACCCTTAAGTTTCAGGTATTTGAAGTTTGAAGGAAGGCATGGACATTACGTCGCAAAACGGAACGAAAAGGCAGAAAAGAATGAAGAAATAAAGGCTGAGGATCGCCGAGTCCACTTCGTGAGTCGTTGAAGGGTCTTACCTTGCCTTTTGTTCCAGTGTGCTGAGCCCTGAAGGAAATGATCAAGTCAGCTGAAAAGGGAGCAGTCGGCGTATCGCCGAGAAGTTCCGGGAAGCAATACCATGTCGCCTAATGACCCAGAGCACGACGATGCTAAAGGCTAGTCCAAGATGGTGGTGAACTTCATTAAAAGGTGAATCGCCGAATTGATCGGCAATTTTGACTAACGACGTCGAATGATGCGATGCAGCACAAATCTGTGAAAACTATAAATACTAGTTAGAGTTGTAGTATTAGGTGTGGAACAATTACTATAATTTTCATAAAGAATAGTACTTTTTGATATTTTTTCTCTAAGCTTGAGAGGGTTTTGAAGACTTGAAGATCCAAAGGGTTTCATCTTAAAGATTTGGGTTTGGGTCTCTTGGATTATTCACTTTTAGCCTATATCAAGACTTAAATCTTCATACCTAGTTGAATGCAATCTCAATTTGGCATAAATCTCTATCTCTTATACATGTGTGGCTAAAAACCTCAATTTTTGGGGTGTGATTTAGCGAATATAGGTTAAGATAATTGTTGGGTCTTGATTGTTGATAGTCTATTTGTAGTTTAAATGTAATTTTGTTTAGCGATTGTGAATGAACTTAATGAGGTTGTAGTTGCAAATATAATCTCATATATGTGTTTTCAGCTTGCTCGAGGGAGAGGTCGTGAAACTAAGATCACTAAATTGATGGCCAGTGTGAGTGGGTCAACATGAGGTTCAGCTCGAGAGAGTGAACCCTAGTCCCATGTACACACACTCAGCTCGAGAGAGTGAACCCTAGTCCCATGTCCACACACTCAGCTCGAGAGAGTAAGTGGGTTAAGGCGTAGGCTGGTCTTCATGCGGCAAATGGGTGTCCGAGAGGAACACATTTGAAATGGGGTAAGTTGCTCAAGAGAGAGCTTATCCCCCTTAAAGTTTAACCTAGTCACAATTATTCTATGAATCATTTATCGAAAGCATGTACCCAATAATCTAACTTAACCTGTATTCCCGTCACATCCCAAGGATCCCCTCTCATTACTTAGAAATCCTTGTTTATTTTTCTATTTTTACCTTACTTGTGATAAAAACCCCCTATTGTTAATTGACACTCTTGTGTCCCCCTTTAATTTGCAATGTTTTAAATTGTTAATGTCTTTACCTACGACTAGTTAGAACTAAATTTTATTTTTTTTAATTCTCAAAATCACTCTCTTGGGAACGATCCCAACCCTTGGTTGGGTTACTAAACTATTGTACGATCGTAGACACTTGCATCGGAAGTTGTGTCTTGATTATGCAAACATCAAAATGGCACCGCTGCCGAGGAGTGGTGTTATTTGAGAATTCTTAGATTAGTAGGATTTTTGTTCTTCTTCGTTGTAGTTTTACTAACTTAATTTTTAGTTTTGTTTTGATTGTTAGAGTTTTGAAGCAGGGGAGTTGAACATATCGAGCAGTACTTGCAAGCGAATGGAGCTGCCGTTATTAGAAGGGATGATGTTCCAAGATATGATCCTAATTTTTAGTCAATCGGAAGGCGAACAACTTCATGAGGCATGGCTGAGGTTCAAAGCACTTCTGGGTCAATGCATTACTCACGGAATCCCCGAAAGAGTCATTTTTGAATCTTTCTACCGAAGTCTTAGTCTAGGAAATAGAATGATGGCTGATCAAATTGCCTCGAGTAGTCTTGTACAACAACCCTATGTGGAAGCAACCAAATTGCTAGACAACTTAACTGAGCCAGATCAGGAAATGAAAAGGAGAGATTTCAACTTAGTGATCATGTTAACTCAGTTAGATGAGCTGACAAATAGGATCTTGAAGTCCAGTGCAATAAGAAAGAGCACTACGTTCTTCCTCATGAACGAAAGAGAATTAAGAACAAGGAGGATGGACAGAACAAAGAAATGCTCACACTTCTACTCCAGAAATCCAGTGAGCAACATAAGGTACTAGAGAAGCTCAAGGAGAATGTATCGCTGTTGAACCAAATGATGACCTCCCATGCTATGCTCATTCAACTACTAGGTTCTCAAATGGATCAAGTGCTGATTAAACTCTATCTGGATTTTAAAGAAGGATTACCTGATGAAGCTGAGGCAAACCTCACCATTGGAGTATAAGTGTTAACTTGCGTCGTGCCACGACATTAAGGCGCTGTTTGGGAGGCAACCCAAAACCCTTAAATGTTTGTAATTTGTTATTTTTGAAATAACGATGTGTTGATTTTGTAGGATTGGGCATGAAAAGTTTGTGAAAACTATAGAATGAATTACATAAGTCCAATTGGTGAATCGCCGACTAGATCGGCGACCCCGACAAAGACCACCGTTCGGATCTTCACTTTGACTAAGGGTCCTGTAAAACTCGGCGAGGTAGATAAACACTCGGTGGATCATTGAGTAGCGAAGTGAATTCAACCAATGTCGCCGAATGGGTGAGATCTGGATGGTTTTCATAAAGCCATGGGTTTTGACTTTCAACCTTTTTCATATTCTCTCACTCTCGATTTTTGCAAAATCGCACCCTCTTAGTATTTTCAAATTTTTTGCATCTCGTGAGTATTTTAGCTTCTTTAGTGGTGCTTGGATCTGTACTAATCTGTTGCCTAGCATCACAGTCTTGACTTAATCTACCTAAAAGGTTGGTTCTCCAAACCCTACTTTTAGTTGTGATATTTATACTATCATTGCAAGTAATTTTATCCCATGTCGTGTATTGTGCCTTTCTGATAAATTTAGAATATTTGGCGTGCTGAGTCGAGCTTGCCGAATCATTTGGTGATTCGCTGAACGACCCTACCTCGCCTTTGATTTCATGTAGTACCTAATGTTTGGTTTTGTACCTACTCGGCGAAAAGCCTAAGATCACCAGGAGCGTTTAGCGACTTGCCAAGAGTATTCTTGATCGCCCTTTGTCTGCACCCCTAAACCCTTGCGACCTTGGAACTTTTGGCGAGCTAACCCATGTTCGCCGAAAGTCATTGGCGACTCACCGACTTGCTCGGCGAATCTGTCCGTAGTAAATTTTTTATGTTCTTACACAAATATTTGCTAACTTTTTCTTAATGTATTGCAGACATGGCCAGACCCAAAGTCGAAGGTAGAAACATGCCACCCCGAAATAAGGGTAAGGGGATTAAAATCAATGAAGGTACACCTGTATCAAAAGGCAGGGCTGCAAAGCCTTCCACAACTGGTAAAACGGGGAGAAAAAAAGGTAAGGCACCGACATCACCAAAGAGCAACTCTAATAGCAAGGGCATCTATGACACTTATCTCACTGCTTCTGGGAGTAATGATGAACAACAAGAAAGCCAAAGCATAGCCTCTGATGATGATGAGTTGATAATGGCACAGAGAGCTGAGTTGAGATCTAAAACACTGAATGATCCATCTAGGATTCGAAAGCCTTCGCTGACCACTTATATTCCCCCAGTCCTAGAACAAGCAATAGTGTTGGCATCACCAATACAGGGTCCTCCTCCCAAGTTAATGAACAGATTGAAGACGAAAGGATTAAGGACAATTCTTGAAGAAAAATGTCTCTCCACGGATGGAGTGATTGATAGGTATCCAGAGATTATGAGATGTCTGAAACACATAACTTCAAAATTTTCACAAAGCCCCATGGCCCGTAGTTTCAAGATGGGTCGTAGAGTTCTACACTGCATACAGTGCATTGATACCACATGGGAAGAAATCGGCAACCAAATTTGAACCGGTTGACTATGTAGTTGTCAAGGGAAAGAAAGTGCATTGCGACCCTCCTGCTATAAATATTATTTTGGGGTGCACCGCGACACTCGAGGACAACAGTCAAATCATGATCAGAAAAATGTCACTGAAAAGTATTAAAGCATGGTTGGCCCCATTGATATCTGATGGTACACCAAAGTGGCTTGAGACTAGGGCAGTTATCGAAAAGAAGGACTTAAATGTGGCAGCAAGATATTGGTTTGGCTTCATCAGTTATGTCATCACAGAATGAATCAATCCTTCACCTTGCTAAGGCAGCTTGTCTTGGATGCATCATAGAGAAAACCAGAATAAATCTAGGAATGATCATTGTTTCTGAGATCCATATGCGTGCAAAGCAGAGCCAGACATCTCTCTATTTCCCGGTATTAATCACTGCATTGTGCAAAAGAGCTCGGGTGCCTAGAGATGCAAAGAAGGATGTGGAATTGCTTGCCACCGCCTCCACCGATATCCAAAAGATAAAAGCCGAATATCTTAAGGACCAAGCGAAAAAGAAGCAAAAGAAAGTTGTGTCCACTGGATCTATACTTGCAGAGGCATCTTTTCCTACTCCGGCCCCTGGGCCTTCAGGTGTATCTGATGCCATTACCACTCCTACTGACCCCCCAGGTCCCTCTGATGTTGCGTTACCACCCAGACCTACTGCTATTGTTGCCTCATGTGAGTCGATCCCTCATTTATCCTTGATCCGGATGGGACAGCTTGTCCAATCTACTGACCATCGGGCTGCGAACATAGAAAGATCCATTCCAGGCATGATTCAGGCTACCATCAATGATGCTGTGAAACCACTGAGCACTTCTAGTGATGCTCTAGCAGCAAAGATAGCAGTATGTGAGCGCGACCAAGGAGCCACAGAGGAGGTAACAGCCTTAAAGGCCTCCATTGTAGAGCTGAGGAAAGATGTGGACTACCTAGAGTCCACTGATATATCCATGATCTTTGGAACAGTGGAAATTCCAGATGTGCCTGAAATGCCTCAGACCACCACAGGACATGGGGATGGAATGGAACATACAACCTATCCTGAATCAGAGGCAGAGACAGACATAGAGATGTTTGAGGGAGCTACAGTGGACGACATAGCCAAGACTGAAGAAATCATGATAGATGTTGTTGTGCAGGCTTCCTTGGCCAAGGCTCCTGCTGCTGGATCCAGTGAAGCTGGTCCTTCTGGGGTCACTTCCAGCACTGATGCCCAGTAGATGGAGCGACTACTTAGACAGGATCCCTTCTTTACCTCCCTCTCTATCTTCATTTAATTTACATTCTGGATATTTTGTTATTTGCATTTGAGGACAAATGTTTTTGTTTGTGCTGGGGTGAGGCCCACACCTTTTGTGTGCTACTTTTGTTCGTGTTTTGTGTTTATATTTGTGATATTCTGTTTAAAATTGTGTTAATATTGCTTTTCTATGGATGTTCAAGCTTGTGGCTTCTTTTATTTTTAAATTGCAAAATGATTTTGACCCTTCCGAAAAATTTTGAATTTTCGAACATTTTCACCACCCTTTATATGCTGTTAAATGTGGATGTTCCCTGGCAAATTTGAGTTTCGGTTTCGATCAATATCGATGACTGGAATAGTGCTTACAATCGAACGAACATGAATATACGGCTACGATGAGGCTAAATGAAGTTGCATAGACAATATGTGAACTCTTTGCATCTCGTTGTGATTAGCCATTTATCAAATCGATTCTCTTGTGATGACCGTTGCACACTAGCAAAAGTGTGGAGTCTTGTTTGACTTAAGTGTCGATGCCTTGTCTGATAAGCTTACCTTGAACCATGCATGAAAACACCTAGAATTTGCCCTATTGGTCTGGTTGACTAAGTAAGACTTTCAGTTGATATGATCTTAGGAAACTTCGAAGAGTGTGAACCAATTTGACATATACCTCTTTTGTGACCTACCTTGTGAGCGTATGATTCTCTTAACACCCTTTGAGCCTTATCCTTCTTTGGAAGAAACTTGATGAAAACTAGACATTTCTTAATCCATTACCTATAACCCTCTTGAATTGTGATTAATTGAATAGCCAACTTACGCCAAAAGCCTAAGTTAGGGGTGTGGTGAAAAAGAAAAGGGAAAGTCAAGAAGCGCAAGGAAAGTTTCCTTTAACCCATGATGTTAAGAAAAATGGAACCCTTCCATATAAAAAAAATAAAAAAGAGAGTTGTGGAATAAAGTACCAAAGAAAGAGGGTTCCGAACAACCCATGGGAAACGAATAATAGGATGACCTATGATACACTAATGAAAATGATGAAGGAAAAAGAAAGGAAGTATTGAGAGCACCACATTTCATGAGGATAAAAGTCACTGTGCCTAAATGACCATACATTTGCACTCAACCCCGTTACAAGCTTTGTTAAGACCTTTGTGATCTTGAGAAAGTCGAAACAAATGTTGATTGGAAAATACGAGTAAACCTATGGGTGAAAGCATGCATTGTGTTCATCTTTGTGAGTATGAGCATTGTATCTGAATCCTGAACTTTAAATTGATTATACCTTTGCGTGTGAAAATGGAATCATCATTTGTGTGAGGGCATTCGAGGGATTTTGTTGAGCTTGAACTTGCATTTGAAGCAAGTATTGTGAGCTTGAGAATATTTGGTAATGGTGTGTCACAACTTAAATCTTTGAGTACACAATTGATCCTTGCATAAGTAAATTGAGTCTTGTGTTGTACATTCAAAATTGAGTCTTGTGTAGCGCTATTTGAGACATCCTTGTTGAACTACTGAACTTGAGTTTTACTTGAGGACAAGCAAAAGTTTAAGTTGGGGGTGTTGATAAATCCACAAATTGGACTCATTTAGGGCTATATTTTAATAGAAATTGTGTCCTCAAATTCTTATTTTATCTCAATATCTGATGAAAACCCTTAAGTATCAGGTATTTGAAGTTTGAAGGAAAGCATGGACACTACGTCGCAAAAGGAACGAAAAGGTTGAAAAGAACGAAGAAATGAAGGCCTGAGGGTCGCCAAGTCCACTTGGCGAGTCGCCAAAGGGTCTTACTTCGCCTTTTGTTCCAGTGTGCTAAGTCCTGAAGGAAAGGATCAAGTCGGTGGAAAAAGGGAGCAGTCGGCGCATCGCCAAGAAGTTTCGTGAAGCAGTACCATGTCGCCCAATGACCCAGAGCATGACGATGCTGAAGGCTAGTGCAAGACAGTGGTGAACTACACCAAAAGGCAAATCACCAAGTTGATCGGCGATTTCGACTAATGACGCTGAATGATCCGTTGACGCACAAAACTGTGAAAACTATAAATACTAGTTAGAGTTGTAGTTTTAGGTGTGGAACAATTATTATAATTTTCATATAGAATAGTACTTTTTGATATTTTTTCTCTAAGCTTGAGAGGGTTTTGGATACTTGAAGATCCAAAGGGTTTCATCTTCAAGATTTGGGTTTGGGTCTCTTGGATTCTTCAATTTTGGCCTGTATCAAGACTTAAATCTTCATACCCAGTTGAATGCAATCTCAATTTGGTATAAATTTCTATCTCTTATACATGTGTGGCTAAAAACCCCAATTCTTAATTAACACTCTTGTGTCCCCCTTTAAGTTGTAATGTTTTTAATCGTTAATGTCTTTAGCTATACTAGTTAGAACTAAATTTTATTTTTCTATTAATTCTCAAAACTACTCTCTTGGGAACGATCCCAACCCTTGGTTGGGTTACTAAACTATTGTACGATCATAGACACTTGCATCGGAAGTTGTGTCTTGATTATGCAAACATCAATAATAGAAAAATACAGAAATTTCAAGCATTTTTCAATACAATCAAGGTTTCATAAAATGTAGCGGAAGTCTATTACACTTTTCTCAAACCACCTAATACTTGAAAAGAGTTAGGGACACAGCCCATACAAAATTTCTAACATAAAAGAAAAACATAAAGAAAAAGGGTGATCAAGTCCTCGATGCAATGAGGACTCACCAAAACTTCTCTTCTTGATCTACAATGAACCTAGTCACGAGGATGGAAGTCAATATCGCCGAACTCTACATTTGATAAGAATGTACGCAAAGGTATGGTGAGTACAATAATGTACTTAATACGATGGCTAGCATAAATCATCAACATAAGCATATAAGAAGAATTAGTCAATATAATACATATACCTTAATCATAAGAGACAATAACATAAGTCATAAGTATAAGAAACATCATCATAAGACACAGGCTATAACAGGATAGGCAAAAATCATAACTTATGAGCATAAGAGATGAGATCATAGTCATAGCCATAATCAATGCATCTAGTTTAACATAACATAAGAGAAACACTTTATAAGCCACTCAAGGAAAGTTTGTGCAATGCATGGATAAGACCCCATAATCCCACCCATACTAAGAAAGTAACTTTAGATCCTCATTCATATTTATTACCTTTTTAATCTCCTCCTTAGCTTATTTCTCAAGAGAACATTCACTTTTAGTCACACATATATTGGAAGGGCCTCTCAAGCTACAATCCAAACTAAGTATACATCATAAGCATAAGTCATAAGCATATTCATTATGTAGATCATCATAATATAGGACGAACATACCATAGATACCCTCAAAGCATACTTGTGCAATGCATGAATAAGACCCCATAATCCCACCCATGATAAGTAAAGCTTCTTAAGTAACCATAGTTCAGAATTCATATTCTTGTGTGGGAATAAGCCTTAACCGACATAGACCATGTGAGCTTAGCATGGAATTCGGTGGCTACCCCACACCAAAAATGGGTTGCTCTACTTACCTAAGGTAGAACAATACTCTTAGCTTAGGTGGATCCATTTATCTAAGTAACCTACGGGGGCACGTAGATTATGGGATAAGGAGATTGCTACTACATACCCGGTCTCTACTAACGTGAGGGCATCCATCTCAAGAGATTACTTCTAGAAAACTCGGCCTCTACTAACGTGAGGGCTTCCATCTCATATCAATATCCACTCGGTGATAAGCATTGATTCCCACAGAGTTCATATTAAGTCTTGACATAAATTCATATTCATGGAAGAATGTCTTGATACTCAATCCAACATAACTCATAATATAGCTCCTAGATCATGCGTGAGAATAATTTTTCACCATCAATGTCTTCATATAGATTCAATAGGTGACAAACCTTTCAACCTTAGAATCATCATATAGTGACAAAACCTCTCACATCATATCATAATCATACATAAGTGTGTATATGAGAGTAACCTTTCAACAACACAACAACTAGATCATGATCATATTCACTTTACTCTCAAAGTGTTCTTAAAGCATATACTAAACTTCATAATTCATGCATAATATCATGTCTTTCCCTTTCAATGGTCAAAGCTCATATCAAATCAACACATCTTAGAATGACTACATTAGACATGGATATAATCATAATTCAAGTAGTTCAATTACTACAAGCATATTCTCATACTTCACCTCCTTGAGGTTCAAACTTACATTCAATCATCACACTTAGGGTTCAAGCACTAGATATGGATATCATCCTAACTCATGTAATTCTATCACTTCATGCATTCAAACATTCATGAGGTAGATTAGCTGGGTAAGGTCCTTCCACAACAATTCTATCTAATAGTCTACCATCATCATATAAGCTTTATGATCAAAGCCTTAGCAATAATAATTCAACATAATAGCTTTTACCCTCAAGGCCCCTTAGAAATCATCATTCATACTACAAGTTTTATTATCAAGTAATACTTCGCATGGTCATCATAAATGCCTAATTCTCAAGACAATCTAGCAACATGCTTCATTCCTAAGCGAGTTCTAATCAGATATCATCATATAAACTCAATCTCAACACCACTCATCATGACTCATCATATAAGCCCTAATCTCATCAATTCATGTCTACAAGCTTTAATTTTAAGTAATTCATAACTAGGTGTTCTACTCTCAAGTAATTCATCAATCTTAGAAGATCACATCTAAGCCTTCAATTTCCCTTTCATGGCATAAAACCAAACTATATCAATTTCACCCTAGAATCTTAAGTTAATCAAGAATACATGTACAATCATACTTAAAACATGTAATTACATCATAAACAATCATACACAATCATAAAAAAAACTATTGTCTACTCAATTGGATCAACATACAAGAACACCCACAATATAGGAAGAAACCCTAACTAGAATTGGGGTTTATCTACACATTTAGAGGAAATATGGGGGATTCATGGATGAAAGGAGTCCATGAGTGAATAAGACATCATACCTTGATTACAAAGCCTAGCAAGCTTGAAACAATGGAGTCTTTACTTGACCTAGCTTGATCCTCTTCTTCTTCTTCACTTTCTAGAGAGAGAATAATTGATAGGGATTTGGGTTTCTTTTGGGGATTTAGAAATAATGATTTGGAATCACTAAATTAAGGGTCTAAACTCTTTATATAGGTGGTCTAAACTAGGGTAAAATGACGTCACTTAATACTTAATTAATTCTGAAAAGTTCCCTTAATACCCAACTTAACTGACTTACTGCCTTGCTTTAGCCCAACCACGCTGACGGGCCGTGGGTGGGACCACGGTCCGTGCTGGTCATCCGTGGTTTGGGTTCAGAGGGGCTTGACCTACGGAGCCAACCACGGGGCGTGGGTCCAGTCGTGGTTGTTGCCTTAGGCAGGATTTTGGAGGAGCTCACCTAAGCTGCCCACCTACGGTGCGTGGCTCCCTCCACGGGGCGTGGGTGGCCTCGTGGTCACTGTTTTGGGCACTTTTCTAGGGGTCTTCCTCAAGGTCCCCTAGTTGGTCCTTGAGGGTTGGGTACCTTGACGTTCTAACACGAAAACCTCCATTTTAAGTACGGGGAGTTATATTTACAACTCTAACCCTCATGCTAAGCTCTATTTAGCCTGCTAGTGTTACAGTCGTATAGAAAAATACTACATGATTTTGGTCTTTTTGAAACATTGTTGTTGCAAATTTTGTTCATTTTGTTCTGATTCTTATCTATCTCATATTCTAGTGAAGAAAACTCTGTCACGGTTGGTGAGGAAGCATAATCATGAGAATTGTTAAAGTTGAATTGTATGCGTCTATTCTAGCGTTTCAATTTTCTTTTAGTTTTTTCCCTTGAAAAAGTGTCTTGTACTCCAGATTTGAATGAAAGTTTAGTACTTCTTTTAAGAGTGATAGGCTCTCTCCTTTGGTGAATGTTCTTGAATAGTTTATCAATAGACGTTTTCCCACTAAGCATATTCGCTAAATTTAAATTTTTAGTTTGAATGAAAAACTATTTTTCTCTGTGTATGCATTTATTTTTGCTTATTTCTCTAAGCTCACTTGATATCTATATTTGCTTACAACTTAATTTATTTACTTTTTAAATATAAACAATTTTTTTGTGCTCTCTTTCTACTTGGTATATTTAATTCTGGCCATAACGATATAGGTTTGGATCATTGAGATTTAAAGCTCCTAATGTAAAATACTCATCCATGAATTTGACTTAAATTGTACGGAAAGCTGGAGGACTATGACTGGAGTTCCGGGAGCAGTAATGGAAAAGGCAGTGGAAGTATTCATTAGTGACAAGTATATAATATGTGTGTTTACATTCATTTTATGTCCAGGTCATATTACATGTTTCAAGTATTTAGTTTGCTTATAATTTAATCCAGGTCATATTACATGTTTCAAGTATTCAGTTTGCTTATAATTTAAGATTATTAACACTTGTTGGTTGTAAACAATAGCGCTCTCTCTCTATTCTTGTGTATTTGATATGTCCTCATTTGAAAGAGAGAGTTCATATATTCTTAAAGAAGAGATTCAATTAGATCATGTTTTGTCTTATTTTTTATTGCTTCGGAGAAGCAGAATATTCTTACTGTCTATTTCAAGGAAAATCACAACGGATTGGTTTTGATAGGACAAAGAATATATATAATATTCTCCAAAAAAGGTACTGATGCAAAGCTAGAGTTCAATGGTGCTTTCAAATATGCAATGGTTGGTGATTTGAGATTGATCTCAAATTTGTTGATGTCTTATTGTTTTGTAGGTATCTTTGAGGGTTTGATGTCATTGGTGGACATTGGAGGTGGCAGCAGCGCCGTGGTGATGGCTATTGTTGAAGCTTTTCTAAACTTGTAATGCATTCTACTTGAAAACACCATTGAACTGAAGTTGTACCATTTGGTATTTTGGTACCAGGTTACAAGTAAGGGTCTAATCTGCATGCACAATATGTAATTTTCTTCGCAAGTAGATTGATTATCTAGCATGAGTGGAGTAATTTGAAGTTGCATATGGCTGGAATAAAGACGTTTATAATGTACATATGTGTTGTTTTAAAATTGAAAATAAGTGTTGGTATGCACATGTTTATTTTACTGCTATCATTTCACATTACCTAATTATGCAAAAAATATAAAGTTGAAGGTCCAACTTATTTGTATTTTTATTGGAGTTGATGTTGTGAAGTTTGTTATTGTCGTATTAATATTTTATTGCCTTCACTTCAATCTTTGAGAGAAAAAGGTCAATACATGGTATTTTCCAATCATTTTGAAAATGAGAAGAAAATAAGGTCTTCTGTGATGAGCTTGAGCAAGGAATGATGGAAGTGGTTGCCAGGGGTTTATTGGAGAGGGAAGATGGAAGTGATTGTTCAAGGTCTGTTTGGAGAGTTCTACTGCTCCAAAAGTTAATCATACATCTTGTGGAGTACAACCACACCCTCTTCATTATTTGCTCCAATATTTCATGAATTTTGATTAAGATGGTAACAAAATTCATTTTTGTAGTAGTATTATTTACTTGATGATGTATTAATTCTTGATTATGTAGCATAAAATAAATGATCAGTACTTAAAGAATAGCAATAAAATGTGCTTTACAAGTAGATATTTTGAAGTGCACTTTTAATATCTATGCAATGATATTTTATTGCCTCGTTATTATATGTTCGATAAGCCTTAAACGCGGATACTAAATTGTGAATGCCTTGTGTTAATTGTTGTACCTTGAAAGAAAAATGATATTACACATCGCTTGTTTCGTATTTGACTTAGATTCTTTTATTTTATTGTGGAAGTTAAGAAATATGATTTGTTACGACATAATGCATATTGTGTTTTTGAAATTATGGTTATTTAAAAGTGTTTATTGCTACGTTAGGTCTTGAACATATTTCCTAGGTATCAAACACAATAAAATTGTATTAGAATTTAAAATTGTTGGGCTTGTGCTTAGCATGGGCAAGAACCACCTAGAATATATATATATATATTTCCTTAAAAGCATGAACTCCTAACTTGAATGTTAAATTACTATAATATCCCTAACTTAGGCTGTGACTTTTCCGATAAGTTGTGACTTTTTTCAAAGGGTTGTGATTTTTCGATAAGTTGTGACTTTTCCAAAGAGTTGTGACTTTATCAAAGGGTTGTGACTTCTCGGAAAAGTCACTTTTTCGATGAGTTATGACTTTTCTGATAAGTTGCGACTTTTTTCAAAGGGTTGTGATTTTCGGTGAGTTATGACTTTTTCAATATGTTGTGACTTTTCCAAAGGGTTGTGACTTCTCGGAAAGGTCATGACATTTCAAATAAGACACAAAAAACACTTGTTCATACTATGCTTTGTTGACTATAAATAGAGGGGCTTCCTCTCATTTTTCAACCACAATTTTTTTTTAGTATCCTACTCTTCTTCTTGCATTTTAAAAAATTTCGTGTGATTTATTGTCGTTGAATGAGTTCGAAATTTAGTGGAATATGAGGTACCACTATTCTGATGAATTAAACCGTTCTATCCTAAGAGGGTACATTCCATAACCTCGAGTACTTGAGGAAAATAATTTTGATGATATAATAATTTATTTTTTTGCTTAATAAATACATTAGTATGTAATGTTCCAATAAATGAAGTTAGCATGATGTAGTCTAAATTCATTTGTTTTTCTTAACAATTTTTCTTGTGATGTAAATATATGCTTCTGAACATCTTTTTCCAAAATTATTAAACTTCTCAAGAGTGAAAATATGTGAATATATATGAATCATTTAAAAATTTATCAATTACAAAATAAATTTTATATTCAGTAATATGGAATAAACATTTTCATTGTCCCTACACTAAATTAAAATCTAATAATTATATGAAAAAATAGTAACATTAATTAAAAGTCATATTTATTTATGTATGTATAAAATTTATTAGAAATACATCTATTGCACATTAATCCTTTAGTTATAACATTATAAATTCTCTTAGTTATTACTAATTATTGCAAACGTTATTCACACTCTTTAACATTCTTTAATTATAATATTATGGATTCTCGTATTTATTACATTAATTATTTCTATCTTTCATATTTTCTTGTATTAACTTTTGACCAATATTTTTTCATATTATTACACCGCCCCTATATATGTGATAACATGATGCTGTTATTTTTCCTTGGATGAATCATGCTTGATTGAATAAATTGAAAATCATTTACAAGTAAATGAACTACATCTTTGTTGGGTGTAAGATAAATAGGTGATTATAAACTCATTGATAATAATCTCATGCAATAACCTAAACATATCAATATTCTATTAAACTTAATGTAACACCTCAAAAATTTCGTAGGTTAAACTAGAGCCTAAACGTAGTGTCAATGAGGTATAAAATGAATTACCCTAAGTTAGTAGACCATCTAGGTGTGCTATGGTGGTCTATGAGTTAAGGCCTAAGCGAGGAGTGCCAAACAAAAGGGGCAAGCCAAGGCCTAAGGCCAAGGCTGCCCCAAATTTGGAGCGACTGTCTCAAACTCCACGGCTCGTGGTCATGACCACGGACCGTGGGAGGCTTCGTGGAGTTTTCTTGGTCGAGGGAGAGGGACCTCCAAGTGTCCCAGACACTGCCTCACCCTTCACGAGAGGGACCACGAGTCGTGGTCCACTTCACGGCTCGTGAAGGTGGGCGTGGAGTTCTCTTAGCTTTTAGGGAGTTGGGGGTTGTTAGGGTAGCTACTGTCCAAGGTACCACGGGCACCACTACGGGCCATGGGGAACTTGACGAGGGATAGGGGTGGCTCGTGAACATCACTTGGCACCAAGGCTTGAAGGTCTTGCCTCCACAAGGCCAAGTCATGACCAAGACCATCACCACGGATCGTGGTCATGACCACGGATCGTGGGAGGCTCCGTGGTCTTGCCTTGGCCAAGTGTTGGCTTGTGCATGAAAGGGGAGCCACTGCCTCCAACACCACGAGCAGTACCACGGCCCGTGGTGCATTTTCACGGTCCGTAAATGTTGGCTGTGGTCCCTGACGGGGACCATTTAAATGAGGAGTTTTGGGACTTTTCCTTTTAAGTCCTATTTAAGTAGGGGTGTTTTGGGTATTTTTTAGAGGTTAATTATATATTGGTTTTTAAGCCTAAATTCACAAGTTTTGGTCATTATATACACAACACCCAATTGAAATCAAAACTCTCCTACTTCTCTCTAAACTCTCTCTCTAAAAACCTTAGAAGAAGAAGAATACATTGGAGCTAGGGTTTCAAGGTTCTTTCCCAGATTGCTTGGAGTTTCTCCATTGATTCTCAAGGAATCAACTAAGGTATGGTTTCTCTTCACTCTTGGGATCCCTTTCCCCAAGAGGTCCTTCCAAAGATGGTTTTCTAAGTCTCCCAAATTGTAGATTTCAATCCAAAAACGTGGGTCTTCTTTATAAATGTTGAATTATTGTTATAAACTGATTTTGATTGATGATATATGAACAATTATGGATGAATTCATGTAGTGTTGGTGATTTTTGAAGAATCCCCATGAGACCCATGTTTTCCCTTCTTTCTCCAATTCTAACCCTAGTTGTGTTGAATAGTGATTGAAGGTTATGAATTGAATGTGATGCTATGCAATTCATATTTGTATGATGATATTGCCCTAAATTATGTATGATTACTATGGAATTAGGGTTAAGTCTTGAATGGGGCCTTCAAGGCTATGAGGATATGATATCAATGTGATTTTTTTTGTATTGTTGAATGTACTTGCTTAATTCATGTATGATGAAGTTGGATGATGGTTCCCTCTTCCCTCTAACCCTAGTTGGTAATTGAGCATGTTATGATGAGATGCAATTCAAGTATGAATGTTGTGAGATGTTGGTATTATTGTTGTTATGTTGAATTGAAGGTAATTCTTGTTAACACAGTATGAACATGCTATGAGTAAAGGTATTTTATGTGAAAGGCTTTCTCACACATGTACACACACACATGAATGAATGAAGCTATTGCTAATGTAATGACTGTGAGTCTCTTGAAAGGTTTCCTCAATTGTACTCTAAACTAGTCTATGTTATGCATGGTGTGATAATGTGAAAGGTCATTCTTACATGATGAAGGTTCTTGATGAAAGGTTTTCTCATCTATGAACTCTTGAGCTTTTATGACTATATGAGGGGTATTCCCTAAAGGTATTCTATATGACCTTAAATGGTAATGTAAAGACTAATGACTACTTTAAAAGGTGAATTACTTAGATTGTAATGATGCTATACCTAATGTGTTGTTGTGGTGTTGATGACCTAGTTTCCTCATCCTTAACCCTCTACACGTGAATTAGCTATGAAGTATGTATGTATGTTATGGTATGATTGTTATATGATTGAAAGGTAGTTCTCATGATTATAATGTAATGTAAAGTGAAAGGTTTACTCACTTGCTAAGTGTCTCTAAGGTGAAAGGATTGTTACTCACTTATGAACACATATGAGCTATTATGGTAAGATGTCTACATAAGAGTCTAGTAAAGTCTAATGTGAACTTATGTGATGACTAAAGATGATTACAAAAGGGAATTAGATGCTTAGCACCGAAAGGGCATGTAAATGAGATGGGGGTCTCACGTTTAGTAAGTCCGGCTCCCCACATAGGTTTCCTCACGTTTAGCAAGTCCGGATTACTCACGGTATGTGTTGTCTCATGATATGGAAACCCCCACGTTTAGTAAGTTAGGATTTCTAGAAGCAATCTCCTTGACCCTTAACTATGTGCCCACATAGGACTCTAGCTTAGTGGATCCACCTAGATAGCTATGTACGAATGGTTACACCTTAGGCAAGTGTTAACCCTCTCTTTTCGGTGTGGGAGTAGAACACTGGATTCCATGTAACTCTCATGGTCTATGTTGGTTATTGCAATATTTCCCTAATGTAAAAGTAAATGAAGGTATGAAAGGTGTGAACTCTTACTAGGGCTTTCTTAAGGGTTTCTACATAGTGTACGGGAGGGTATGGGACTTCTCTTGCACATTGCACTTGTGGGATCCTAATGGATGGTTGTAGTATAGTTCTCTTATGATTATGATGATTATGACTTATGTATGTTGAAGCTATGTTATGTATGATTACTATGAAGATGGTTTACCTATGATGTGGACTATTTGAATTATGACTAAGATGTATGATATGAACTAATGTTTGTGAATGTCACCTTACTATGTATATGACCTATGGAAGACTAATGTATGATAAGTATGAGCATGGTGATTCAAAGGTAATACTTAGTGTAGGTAGGACTATGGACCCTACCTATGCATTGCACAAGTAGAACCTAGGGTTACTTATGTTGTTATTATATTATGATGTAATGATCTTAATGATTTGAATATGCATGAGTAGTATGTCTTGTAATGAGTAATATTGTATTAAGATTATGTTTAGAGACTATGCTTATGGTGATGTTATTACCCTTTGTGCTTTGATGAACTATATTTGTATTGCTTGCGACTTGTGATTCTCCAACTCTTTCAAGATGATGTTCAAAATGTGCACAAAGCATGGTTTCAACTAAATGTCCTTTTTAAGCATGTTTTAATGGTTTTTATGCATGGCCTCCATACTTAGTACGAGTGTTGTACTAACCCATATTTCTTCTACATTTTTACAAAGTGTAGGGTTTGGTGATGTGATGTCTTATGCTTGGAAGTTAGGTTTCTAAGGAGCTTGGGAATGAAGACTTGGGGAGTCCTCATAGTTTTGAGGATGAACCTACCTCGTACACTTATCTCATTATGTCTTTATGTTTTATGTCTTTAGACTTGTGTAAGGGCCGTGCCCCTAGTAATTATTATGTAAGGACCGTGTCCCTAAGTTGTTATGAAAGAGTTGTTATTCTAAATGTTATAGATGGTTTGAGATGTAGTGTCATAGTCTCTCTCTCTTATTTTATGAAGACTTCGATTGTAAAGAAAAGTTTTAAATTTTCCGCTATTTTCATATGCTTTAATGTTCATGATATGCTAAGGGCTTGTATAAGACCTCCGAGAGGTCGAGTACGCCGTGTTACAACTAGGGGGTGCTCTCAGGTCGTTACACTTAATTTTCGTATGACTATATTTTTGAAGAACAAATCGTAGGGGCACAAAATAAATATTAGTAATATAGGAGACTATTTGTGAAAACTTCAAAAAATTTACATTTAGAAAATCTAAATAAGAAATTTGGTCAAACTGTAACTTAAACACTAAACTCAAATGATAAAATTCTACAAGGGCAAAAAACTTAAGTATACAACTTAATAACTTTAATTACACGAATATAGCAATACTTTTTTTTCAATTGAATAGCAATATTTCTTTTTTCAAAACTAGAATTCTTATTAAAATAAAAAATAAAAAAAATGTTTACCAAGTCAGCCACAATTGTCCATATTCCTTAAATTTCTCCAATTATTTTACCTTCATAAAAAAAATGTTTACCAAGTCAGCCACAATTGTCCATATTCCTTAAATTTCTCAAAATAAAACTTATGTTCCAAACTAAGATCGACGATCAAATATGCAGACCAATAATTTTACAATTCTAATTCATCACAGTGGGCGTTGGGACTCATCAAGTAATCTTTTTGGTAGTAATTCCTTTGGTATTGTCGAATTTGGTGAAATATACATTCTTAAGATTTTGGTTAATGTTCTGGTGCAATGGTAAAGGTATAATTATTAAATATATATTAAGATTTAGCAATTGTTTGTAGAATGTTAATAGGATTTTCACATAATCTGCGTTTTAATTCTTTTTGGTATTTATTCGTTGTTTTATATTAACGATTTTGGTGTAATACAACAACATCATATGATTTTGGTTGTAATCTGATGAGCCGAATAAGTTTTTTTTTTAAAAAAAATTAGATGAAATTGATTAAAGCACCAAGTTAATATAAAATCATTAATTAAGTGGTTTAATTAGTATGTTGCATGCCGAATGTTAACAGATTTTATCAATAGTTTCTTTTGGTATGTGATATGGTGTACACATACCAACTTCAAGTTAAATTTTAGGTACATATTTTTGTGTATTTAGTTGTATTATTTGGTATATAAAATATAACTTTCAAAAAAAAGATCGGTTAATTTTTTGGTGTAGTTTATTTATCTGAATTAGTGTAGATAATAATTTGAAAATTGGTCATATGTGATCTGCTACTTAATCTGGTATATTTGTTTCTATAAATTGATGGTAAATTAATACTCTAATAAATGTGTTGGTGTATTTTTGGGTTAAATGTTAGATTACTATTGGTACGTCAATTGGTGTAATACATTGTATGATTTAACTGATTGTGTGAATTACCACAAATTGATTTAGGTATGTGATGTGGTATTTATGCTGGTATATTTGTTTCTAGTAAATGACACCAAAATAATACTATGATGTATGAGTTAATGTATTTATTGGTCTAATATATAATACCATAATTTCAAAATACGTAATAAATTATTGATGTATGAGTTGTTGTATTTATTGGTGTAATAAATTATTTGGTGTAATTGATGGTGAAAATTGAAGTTAAAAATTTGGTGAAAACATTGGTGCACATTTTGGGCAATTACTAAAGTATATCGATAATTATCTTATATACCATCGAATACCAATGTAACTACTAAACTGTTTAAATTGATGAGTGTATAAAATTCATTTTGCAATTTTTTTAAAATTTATTAATAATTTGAAATTTTCTACAGGTAATTAAGTGGATTACGAAATTGAAGGAGTGATGTATGATGCAAACACCAAATACGAAAGCTTGATTACTACTATTTTTCATAATTGGGTGTGGACACGACCATTTATCATTTGGAACTCAAGTATTTCGTGATTGGTCCATCACCACCAATGAATATTCATAACGATATGGGTGTATATAATTCCAGCCTAAAACAGAAATAATTTTAGTGAAACTACTTAATGTGAAAAACTTGGTTACCAGAAATAATAGACTATGTTAATGTAAAACATTGATTAACAATTGTAAAATATGCCCAGATATTGGTAAAAATATAGAAATAATGAATAAAGGTGTGTTAATATATTGGTTTGATCTGGAACCAATATATGGTAAAATAGTCACGCAATTGGTAAACATATAGGCACGTAATAATGGTTGTGTGTAGAAATCATATGTTTACTTTATATACCAACACAAAACAATAAATTGGAAAGAAATTAGTTTAGGTTAAAATCATGGTTTGAATGATAGCAGAAAAAACACACTCTATTAATGTAAAAAAATTGGTTTACTTGCACTAAAAACTACACAAAATTTGGTAAACATAATGGTATATATACAGAGGCATATCCAGGATCTCAAGAACATGGGGGCACCATTATCTTAAAAATAGACAATTAATTCAATTAAATAAATTTTACGGTGAGAACAAGTTGACGAGCAAGTAGGTAGTAGCAATCTTTATATAGTAATATATTAGCAAAAAACATCATTTACTCACAACTGTCCTCGACGAGTTTTCATATTTTGAAAACGATCAATAATGGCATAATTACTTACATTTTTAAATATACTACGCTCTATATAGAAAACTAAACAACCATTCAAAAGATATTCATCCATCCTATTACGCAAATCATTCTTTATGTACTTCATTGATGAGAATGCTCTTTCCACGCTTGCGGTAGCAACAAGAATAATCAAAGTTAGCTTCACAAGTAACCAAGTTTGATCTAGTTTTGTCTCTATCATCACTCTTGCAAGATCCTTGATTCCTTTCAAGTTGAGAAACTTGCTATCACACTTTTGAGCATAGACAATAAAATCATCGAGTTGAAAATTGAGTTCCCGAAGCTCTTTATCACCAAACTCACTTGAATAGTACTCGGATAGTTTCATTATCCTATCCTTGTGAAAATTAGCAAATGAATCAACCGAACTCAAACTAGCCATACCGAGGAGCAAGTCACTAGTCACCACATCAAAACGATTATTGAGTTCTTGAAGTGCCAAATCAATGACGGCATAAAATACTTCCACACGAAAGTGATGCAAATATGAAATATTGAACATCTTACGCTTTGACTTCCTATTAGAGTAGCCTTCATTCATTTTGGGAATTGAAATACCATGTTTACCACAAAATAAGCTAACCTCATCCATCATAGAGTCCCATTCATCCTCTCTCATCATTTGCAATCGTTTCTTTGAAAGGTCAAGCAATCCCATAGCATTAGCGATATCTTGATCTTTCTTTTGTAAAACTTTATTCAACTCATTCGTCAATAGCAACACCTTAAACATCAAGTGCAACATAAAGACAAATTCAAATTCATGAATCTAGCTCAAAAGATTTTCTGCCGCAAATCTATCAAGATGATATGGACAATCATGTTTCATATCCTTAAGCACATTAACAATTGAAGAAAAAAGAATCAG
Source organism: Solanum stenotomum (assembly GCF_019186545.1). NCBI lineage: Eukaryota > Viridiplantae > Streptophyta > Magnoliopsida > Solanales > Solanaceae > Solanum > Solanum stenotomum. Next base: position 36,908,361 of record NC_064282.1, read on the forward strand.
GAAATTGTCCAAGGTTTTAAAATGAGACCCCCAACTAGTATCACCCGGTCGTTGGAGGCCACGTTCTTGATTCAAACCTTGCCCTATATGAACTTCTCCAAATTTAAGCAATTCTTCCAACTTATCTTCTTGATGTTGTCTAAGTGAATCTCTGCGTTTAAATGAAGCTCCAATAGTATTCAAAATATTAGTTGAATTCTTTTTGGAAAGACCTACAAGTGCCAATTGCAATTGGTGAGCAAAACAGTGAATAGAATATGCAGATGACGTATCTTGTAAAATCAAAGACTTGAGACCATTTATTTCCCCTTGCATATTACTAGCCCCATCATAACCTTGACCACGTATTTTGGATATACATAATGAGTGAACCAAAAGCAAAGAATAAATTGTCTTTTTTAATGATTGAGAAGATGTATCATTTACGTGGACAATACCCAAGAATCGCTCTATCACCATTCCACTTTTGTTGACATATCTCAAAATTAGAGCCATTTGCTCCTTATGAGAAACATCCTTTGATTCATCAACTAATATTCCTAACTAATCACCGTCCAAGTCTTCAATGATAGCCTTAGTTGTTTCTTTAGCACAAGCCTCCACAATATCTTTTTGAATGTCGAACAAATCATCATATCATTTTGTGGAGCATTACCTAATATTACTCTTCCCACATCAAAACTTCTATCCCCATACCATTTCAAAAGTTCAAGAAAAGCACCCTTATATTCGGAACCTTCACTTTCATCATGTCCACGAAATGGAAATCCCGATGTCAAGAGAAATCTTTCTACATCAATTGAGGAATTTAAACGCATCCGATAATCACTTCTTGCCTTTTCACTTTGCTTGTCAAAAGAAGATTGGATCGATTGTCGATGGTTTATCAAATCTTGCATCCTATTGAAACATTTATGATGGATGCTATTTACCTTACCAACATGTTTTTTGAATCTTTCTAAAGCTTTGTTCCAACACCTAAAACCAGCTCTTGTAAATGAATCTCTGACATTTCCACGACTTTCAAGTTCATTCTTGAACAAATAACAACACAAACAAAATGTTGCGTCTGCTTTAATGCTATATTCCACCATTGAGATCTTCTCTTAAATCAAGTTGGTCGAAATTGACATATTTTATCTCCAAACTTAGTTTTAGGGAAGATATGATCAACAGGTTGACATGGCTTTTTTTGAATGTAATACCTCCTTACCGTATCTCGAATATTAGGACCATAAGATGAAATAGGCATTTGATCTTTGGGATCTGCTTCAAGAGATTTAAAATCAAGCATATTATCCGTATTTGAAAATGGAAAAGAATTTATATGTCTTTGAACTTCCGGAGCAACTTGTGAACTCACAAATGGTTGATTAGAGCTAGAACTTGGTTGGCCATCTTTTGGCTTTGGTAACTTGATGAGAAACTTATCCATTTGTGATTTGATGATTTGAATGTAAGAGTTATTTTACCTACAAAATTAAATATTCACACTTCTATTCAATCTTATCAAAACAAAATAATTTTAAAAAAATATTAGCACAAATAACAAGTTTACTAGTAAAAGAATCACAATTATTAGATAACTATTTAGAAATCAAGAAATTCTTATAAATTTAATTATTCAAGCAATCAAATAATGGCACCACTTAATAAATCAAGAAAAACATATAAAACAAATGAAGTACATTAATAAATAATTTATTTATTTTTAGATAGCATACCTTGTTACTTGTTCTCAAATCTCACTTCTACTTCACCATGAACAACAAAGTGGAATGAAGCCAAAAGAAGAACAATATGATGTCTTTACTCTTTTTTACCTTTTAGTTTAGGGCTTTGAAAAGCCAAAAGAAAAAGTTAAAAAAAATAAGAAAAATGTCTAAAGAAGGAAAGAAGAAAAAGAAAGTAAAAAATATAATTTGACTTTATTGACACTTCTAGCTTAAGGTCTAGACATAGCTAATGCAACCTAAAATATGGGTATTTGAACCTCTTTTTATTTATAAATTATTAAAAATATCTATGAAAAGTGGCACATTTTGTTATATTAATTAAAAATTAAAAATATTAATGTGGATAGAAAAATTTGAACCACAAATCTATAAGTTATGCACCCCCTATTTGTACATACTTATCAATATACTAAATTAATATTTTTAACCTTGGGTTCACCAATACAAATTTAAAAAGATAATTAGAAAAATAGTAGTATTATATAGTGGTTAGGAAGGGGAGGATGGGTGCATGTGAACCCACTCCCCTTCATGTACATATGCCTCTGTATATATACCAAACTAAACATTGAATGAAATCAAATAGCACATATAACAAAAGATTTGGTAATGCTAAAACCAATTGTCATAATACTTGTTGTATAAAGTCATTCAACTATTTGAGTTATATACCAACCTATAACGGCATATTGTTAAAAACTATAAAAGGTTAATATTTTGGTTTGGACTGTTACCATAATTAGCATATTCTGTTCATGTAAAAAAATTGGTTTATATATGGTAAAAAAAGGCACAAAGATATGGTGAGGCCTCTAGTTAATTCGAATGAAAAACGATTAAGTGAAGAAGATGTAAGATTTAAGAGATCATATGAATGATTAAAATTGAAGGGTTAACTCAATATACTGTTGAAAAAAGAATTCTTAATATTTCTAGGAAATAACTCAGTTATCAATAACTGTACCAATTTTATTGGTACCATAAAAATCTTTAAATAAAAGGAATAAATCAATATGAACAAAAATATGACTACAAAATGTTAAAAGGAAAATAAAAAAATAATGAATAGTGTGAAAAGGGATTTGTAATATTTCTTGGAACTATAACTCAATTATAGTACTGTAACAACTTTATTGGTACCACAAATCTTTATATAAAAGGACTCCCAATAAATGACTACCAAAACATAAAAAAGAAAATAAAAAAAATAAACAAACGTGTGTATGTGGGTGTGTTTAATGAGAGAGAATATATGATAAAACTAAATACCTAATTACACTCCACATAATATGGCACGAACTACTAAGAGTCAGAGAGAGAGAATTCCGGTAAAAAGAATAAAAATTAAATTATTTGTTATGTATGTAATTTAAAAACTTAGTTTGTAATTAAATATAAGTATATTGATATTTTGTTAGTAGAAGTCTTAAATAGTATACTTTTGTAATTTTTCCTTTCTACAAGTCACAAAACTTTCTTCCTCTCTCAACAAATATCTTTAGTTGCACAACAACGAAAATAAATTCTCTCTATGGATTCTCGAAAGTCTTCTACTGATGTTAACACCGCTCAAATTTCATTAAATCATGGAGAAAACTTTGGTATCTATGTATTCATTGTTTGTTTTAATTTGTGTAGGATTTAGCTTGTATACATTATTTATTTAAATTTTTAAAACTTTATTGCAAAAAAAAAAATTCGCAGTTAACTATGGACAGTCAAATAACTATCTTTGATTTATGTATACAATCAATCGAGAAGTAAAATATGAAAGTCAACAACAAGAACGTCATCTATTATGTTTTCACTTACAAAATAAAAATTAGTATACAAAGATTAGTTCTAAAAATAAAATGCAGTTGTTCTCATCACATGTTCATATGACATCTAAATAGTTTAATGTGGAATACACGTGCAAAGCACATCTGGTTAGATGATAAGAAAAATACACAACAAATATCGTCTATAAGGTAATATTATTGAGATATGACTAATTACATGATTGAAACTCATCAAATTGAAATAAATATATGCATTATTGCATTTAACTAATAAAAATTTTCATTTACCATCTTCATAGATTCGCGTGAATAAGAGATATTTATGACGATCCACATTGAACATTCACAAAAGAATCTGCAATATTATTTTGTGCATAACTTATTATTCAAATCTTCAGTTAAATAAGCAATACTATTTACTATACATATATTTTCTGAATTGGTAATTACGTGCAATGCACGTGTCGAAAAACTAGTATTACTAAAAGTGGAAAGCTCCAAATTTTAAAGTTGAAATACCATTTTATCCCTATACTAAAAACTTTTTTAAAAAATCATATACTATTGGTTATTATATATTAAATATTATGGGATGCTAGAAATTTACTCTTTTTTTTAATGAAATAGTAAAATGCATGAAGAATTTGAAAAGATAGTTTTTCGTTAAAAACATAATGAAAGATTGCATTCATCTATTAAAACTATCAATCATTACTATTAAAATATAAAGAATGTGAAGAGTTAACATTGAATTAAAGCCATAATAAAATACCATAATCATCTATATAATCACTTTTTTTTAAAATCATATATTATTAGTTATTAAATATTAAATATTATGGGATGCTAGAAATCTACTCCTTTTTAAAAATGAAATAGTAAAATGCCTGAAGAATTTGAAAAGTTAGTTTTTCATTAAAAACATAATGAAAGATTACATTCATTTATTAAAACTGTCAATCATTACTATTAAAATATAAAGAATGTGAAGAGTTAACATAAATATAAAGAATGTGAAAAGTTAACATTGAATTAAAGTCATAATAAAAGACCATAATCATCTATATAATCAAATATATATACAGATCATTTTGATAGGAAAGAAAGGAGAGAGAAAAAACCATGATTTTTGTGGATTAATGTTGGAGGAGAAAATTTTGTTCTCATTTTTTTTCTTAGAAAAATTTGATTCATATATATATTACTACTATATAGAAACATGAAGAGCCAGGATGACCATAGAATAATTTTATTGTACATTGTGCAATCAAAGTTGGACATATGTCTATTCTTGTTATTTAGAACAAAAACAAGGATATTTTTGTCTTTTCATATATTCGTTCTTCATTCTCTAGGATGTTTCTCGATGATTCTTCACTTTTCTTTCTCTCTCCCTTTCAGTCTCTCCAATTTTTCCAAACCAAATTAGTTCGATTAAGTTTCAAAATTCAGGAGAAAATTTTCAAATAACTCATCAACTATACTTTGAACACCCACTTGACATTGCAGTTGCATGTTTTAACAACAATTCGATATTTTTCTCCCCTGGATATCTCTGTACTTGTAGAATCCATTCCTCTCCCGTATCTCTCTTTTCTTACTATCTGAAGAATGGTAAAAAGTTAATTTTATGCTAAAAGAGAAAAAGACAGATAATTCCGGAAGCATGCTCTTCCATCTTCTTCCCAAGCGGGTATCGCCATTTAGGTATTCTTTTCTTTTATTGGTAGCGCAAATCTTCTTTAAGCTCTTTACACTCTCTCTTCAGTCTTTTTCAGATTGAGCATCTCAAGCTGAATGAGATATGCTTCTGTTAATTTTTGCAGAGAAATTGGTACTACCAGGGGAGAAAAAGATGTTGAGGGAGACAAAATTTTTGGCCTTTATCGCAACATTAATTTTATTTTGTTACCCTTTCATCGGATTGGGTCATGTGATTGGTAAAGCCTCGACTGTTCTCTTTCTCATTTTGTTTCTTGTTTTTCATCTTAAGTTCCAAAAATATATCGAAGAATCTCGTGTATTTTGATCTTATTTCTAATCATGGAGAAAGCATTTACAGGTATTATGTAATGATATTTTGCAACTTTGAAAGTCTTAACTTATGACATTTCTTAATATATCATAGTGAGATATAAATTGATCCAACTCTTAGAATTTGTCCTGATACTAGATCATTGAATATTGATTTATATAGCAGACCTCAACTTGTTTGGGACTGAGGCATATTTGCCATCGTATAATTTTTCCAAAACTTGCTCAAGATTAATATTGGAGCGTATATATCAACTTCGCTAATATTTCTGAAACCAAACAATACATACACTTAGTTGGAATAAGGTCACAAAAAGTATCACAAAGACTGCTGATGTTTCTCTTAATTTTAAAGCTGTTCTTTTTTATGGAGTGAAGGATACACTAAAATCGCCTCCACCAGAAATCAGACCATGAAGAAGGCGTCAATAGCGCTATAGTTATTACCACTTTATTTTATCTATGTTGTAGTTTCTTCGGATATGCAGCCTTTGGGAATGACATACCTGTAGGGAACCTCTTGACAGGTTTCTACAAGCCGTTTTGGCTTGTTGATTTTGCCAATGCATGCATAGTCCTTCATCTGTTTGGAGGGTATTAGGTAGAACTAAAATTCGAGTGTTTTCCTTCCGCCCTTTACTTAGTTAATGAAAAATTTAACTTTAACATGACAAAAGCTCGTTCCTTAGGTATATAGCCAGCCAGTATTCCCATTTGTTGAAAAATGGGCAATTCAGAAGTACCTGAAAATAGATTCTTAAAAGTTCTACGCCATCAAACTTCCAGCATTCCCAGCTCTTCAGTTGAACCTATTTTGGTTATGTTTTCGGACTCTATATGTTATGTCTACAACATCAATAGCATTGACATTCCCTTATTTCAATCAGGTATTTGAAATCTTGAGAGGATTGAACTTTTGGCCCATGACCATATATTTTCCAGTGGAAATGTACATTGTGCAAGGAAAAATTGGAGCTTGGACAAAAAAATGAATACATCTTGAAGGTTCTAGTCTGCTTGATTGAGCATTTCTGAAAATATTAATAGTTATTCCGAAAAGAGTCATAAGGTACATGGTGATTTCTATTCAGGTTTTGCTTTGATCAGATGTTCTCTCCAATTATTTCTTTCCATCGTTTGCTTACTACATTGTTTTCTTTAGGATTTCTCTATTACTCCATGTATCCATCCATGTCCTGCTGGTAATTGGTAAAGTGGACTCAGTTAATTTAGAATTTGAACTTGAAGTTGATTTTTGCCTACTAGGTATTCTCAAAGGCTATCTAACCACCAGGTTTAGTTTGAATAGAGATTCAAATGTTTTCTTTTCCTAGGTTATACTTATAACTTTCCTTTACATGTTCTAAATTGTTGGAAATCATCAACTTGATGTTTGTGCTGCATTCCCCTACTTTTATTAGAGCAAACAAATTCCTGCTTATTTTACAAAAGTCATTCCAAGTACATGCATTACTTCTATTGATCCACCATGTTCATCCACTAACTTCTCAAAGTTGCAGAGATATTTTTAGATTATGACATTTCCTCTAAAATGTTGATTAGGAATCTGTAAAGCTTGCTTAATGTTGGATAATAGAAGATATGACTTTCCCTATCTTGATATAGAAGTTTACTGTAAGCAGTGATGTGAAAATATTGACAAATTTCCATGTGAATGAACAAACAAAGAAAAGATCATTAAAGTACTATCTATGTAGAAGATCTCGTTTAGAATTATATGTCGGAATTCTTTCGGTTATCCTTGACATTGACAAACAAATCATGTTCTTCACATTTTCCTTATTCAATCATGTCTATTCATCAGTCTTGCAGGTCAGAGTATCTTCTTCTTCATTTTCAACCGCTACACCAAAACAAATTAAAGAAACTATGAAGTTGGGTGGCTTCATCCATGATGAAGTGAAAACCATTGACAACTGCTCTTTTTGTGTATATACATTAGTATTCTTTGTCAATTCTCCTATAGCATTCACGTTTTTTTATTTACATGACGCTTGATATTAGATATATTACTGAAATGCTTCTTAAATTGCAGTTATGCATATTTCATATCTGGTGTCTTCCAATCCTAAGCTGTCCAAAAATCATTGTTTATGTAGGAGTACAATGTATAATTAAATATACATACTTTCTAAGGACGTGTGCTATTTGCCCATGATAGAACAAACAATATTTTGTTGCAATGCAGTTGTAACTTACAACCACCTGATCATGTGATTAATTTGGAAGTTTTGACTGAGAGACTATGGTGCTCAAACTCTCTTAAAATGTCGTTGGGTTTGTGTTGGATCCTTCAAAAGTAGTGTTTTTGTTGGATCTAATAGGTGCAACAACACTTTTGAATTGAAGTACTACTGTTGAAGTTATTTAGGCTAATAGGTTTTTTTGTTTCAGGTTTGAATGATGGATGATAAACACAAGTGATAAATCTATTGTGAAGGGTGGATTCATTTTTCTTGGGGAAAATGTAGACAAACACATTATTTGTGCTCCTTTTGTTGTGAATTTCAAAGTTAATTTTCAATTAGATGTATACAAATTGTGGTGATGGAGCTATTGGCTCTTACCTATGAAGTATGCTCATGTAGCTATGGTTGCAATGAATTTTATGGAATGAGTTGGGCACCTGTAACATATTTTGAAGATTGCTGCCATATTTTAAAAAGAATGCTTATGCTTCTATGTTGTTTCAGTGTGATTTTAGACGTCTATCTCACTATGATATATTAAGAAATGTCATAAGTTAAGCCTTTCAGAGTTGAAAAATATCATTACATAATACCTGTAAATGCTTTCTCCATGATTGGAACTAAGATCAAAATACACTAGATTCTTCGATATATTTTTGGAACTTAAGATGAAAAACAAGAAACAAAATGAGAAAGAGAACAGTCGAGGCTTTACCAATCACATGACCCAATCCGATGAAAGGGTAACAAAATGAAATTAATATTGCGACAAAGGCCAAAAATTTTGCCTCCCTCAACATCTTTTTCTCCCCTGGTCGTACCAATTTCTCTGCAAAATTTAACAGAAGCATATCTCATTCAGCTTGAGATGCTCAATCTGAAAAAGATTGAAGAGAGAGTGTAAAGAGCTGAAAGAAGATTTGCGCTACAAATAAAAGAAAAGAATACCTAAATGGCGATACCCGCTTGGGAAGAAGATGGAAGAGCATGCTTCCAGAATTATATGTCTTTTTCTCTTTTAGCATAAAATTAACTTTTTACCATTCTTCAGATAGTAAGAAAAGAGAGATACGGGAGAGGAATGGATTCTACAAGTACAGAGATATCCAGGGGAGGAAAATAATCGAATTGTGGTTAAAAACTTTAACTGCAACGTCAAGTGGGTGTTCAAAGTGTAGTTGATGAGTTATTTGATAATTTTCTCCTGAATTTTGAAACCTAATCGAACTAATTTGGTTTGGAAAAATTGGAGAGACTGAAAGGGAGAGAGAAAGAAAAGTGAAGAATCATCAAGAAGCATCCTAGAGAATGAAGAAATGAATATACGAAAAGACAAAAATATCCTTGTTTTTGTTCTAAATAACAAGAATAGACATCTGTCCAACTTTGATTGCACAATGTACAATAAAATTATGCTATGGTCGTCCTGGCTCTTCATGTTTCTATATAGTAGAAATTAGAAGAGAGACTTTGAGGCAGTTTCATGTCAGCTTTTTGACATTAAGTGAAAAGTGTGAGGGTATAATTGTCTATAAAGCATTTTATAAGATAAAGTTTGCCTGAAAAGGCTGTCTTTTGTGCTTTGATATTTGCACAGTAGTAATGACTTCAAAAAAGTACCTTATTTTCTATAAAATTACGGAAAATGTCCTACACTAAAGTGACAGTGAATATAGTGGGACCCATTGTATAATGCCTACACTATATCGTAGATGTGGCTCCCATTGGTCAGTTTTTGTACATAAAAATATTCAAGTGGAGAAAATTATTAACAAACGCGCAGAACTTGAACATTTTGCCGTAATTAGTATTGTTTAGTGTTAATAAAATTAATATTAAACTGTCATATATTATATTATTTTCCCAATGTTTATTATATTTGAGAAAATCAAGGCTATTTTTATTTTTTTACAGATGTTACACATGAATCTCTGAAGTATACCAAAGAACAAGTAGCAATGTCCATTCTCATTTCTGTTGGACTAAACTGATCCTAAATATTTTTAACTAATGCCGAGATTTTATTTGTAGTACTTAATAATTTTCTTTTCGAATTAAGTTGCTCATGGCTTATTACTATGATTCATGAGTTAAAAATTCAATGTGTTTGTCTGTCTTCCACATCATCTAAATATTTATAGTCATAAGACGATTAGCGAAAATTTTATGAGTCACGATCACATTTTTTGAAGATGTAAATGAAATTATCGAAAGAAGAATTCTCTACAATGAAGAGTTCCCTAGCTGGAGGGCTTTGCACTGAAAATGAATGAATGAAATAGTAGAGTCTTAATAACAGTAAGGATCTAATACTTATTGAAGAATAGTTCAATTGTTTTTTTACAGTCTCATTATTTCATATTAACTGAATTTGTGAGACAATGCATACTTATTAAAATAAATAAATTCAAGGACATAATTTCCAATATTATCTTTTGTAAATCATAAACATAACTTTGTAAGTAGTGCAATTTATGTCTTAAAAAATATCAAACTCCATTAAAGAAAAGACCAAATATGAAAAAAAATTCAAGCATCTATCTTCAACTTGGGACAATTCGATTATTTTGAACAATGAAAAAGATCCAGAAAACTCAGTTAATATGAAATAGAGGAAGTAATTAAGTAGACGTTACGAAATGAAAGAGCAAGGCCACGAAAAAAATAAAAATATATTTCTTTTATTTAAATATATATAGTGCAGTTTAACTAAAAATATTTTTCCATATGAGTTTATGCTATATATAACTTTATCCTAATATTTGTTATTTTGACAGAAATATATTAATAAGTTTGGTTTTAATAATATTGGGCCCGTGCTGACACGAGCCATTTTTTCTAGTATATTTTCTATTATATAGAAGAGTGAAGACGACCAGGACGACCAAGGGCAGAAGTGTCTTTTCAAATCAAGTCAAAATTGTCTAGAAACCTCCTTTCTTCTCCAAAACAGAACTAGAAACAATCGCTATACTCCAAACCCAAAACAGAAGAACCCTTCAATTCTCCTTCAGCGTTCAAGAAAACCGTCCTCTTTCAGTGCCATATCGCCAACAACACAACTGTGAGATTAATTGATACGTGGTTATGCAAGGCTGCCATGACTCCGCCATTTGGACTCATAAGGACGATTCAAGGTAAGTAATCTAATCCATTAGTTATTATATGTTACATGCTATTTCTAACACATTAAACCTATTTCTAGAAATATCAGCTCTCTCATCTTTTTCCCTCTTTTAGTTCTCCATACAGACACTTTCTATTTCAATGAGTATTGTTGCAGTTGTGCGAAAAGTAAAGATCAAATTTAGTAGTTAGAAATAATGAATCTTTCCCTCCCTGTATGTATAAACTCTCCATTTCACCTTTATTTCTGGATTTCTCCTTCTTATATCAATAACAACAATTTTCTGGTTTTCTCAGTGTTTGCTGTTTAGAAAATTGTTGCGGAAACTATATCTTTTAGTTCTCAGATAAAGCCGTAAAAGTTATTGGAAAGATTAGGCAACGCTTGGCCTAAATAAAGTTACTAATTTTACCGTTCTACTACAAGGACATATTAGTTGTCATGATTATTGGTAAGTACTATTTGGACACAAATTTTTCTCAAATCTCACGCACTGAGCACATGCCTTTCAATTAAACACATCCTTTCAATAACCTTTATTTTTAACAAAAGCCTGCAGTGAAATTAACTACAAATTGCCCTCATCCTGGAATAACCATATTCAAACTTAATCATCATATAGTTGTTGTTGAGGATAATTGTAAAATTCTCTTTTACTCCTTTTTCCATAAGGTAACTCATACTTGATTAAGTGCCCGTTAAAATTCTCTTTTACTCCTTTATCTATAAGGTAACTCATACTTGATTAAGTGCTCATTTAGATTGACTTGTTTTAGGTGTTTTAAAACAAAATGCTTATAAGCACTTATTTCTAAGTCAAAATAACAAAATTAAGCCAAAGTCAATCCAAACAGGCTTTAGATGTTCTTTGTTTTACCCCTCCATAGTTCCCTAATCCTTTTTGCTCTTTCATTATAGGATAGATACTAGAGCTACCATTCTTTAAACTTACCGATTTAAAGAAAAAAGTAGTTTAATTTGAGAAGAAATGAAACTACGTAGCACAAGAAAAATGAAAAAGTTGTATGTCTGCTCATTACAATGATCTCGGAGNCCTTTATTTTTAACAAAAGCCTGCAGTGAAATTAACTACAAATTGCCCTCATCCTAGAATAACCATATTCAAACTTAATCATCATATAGCTGTTGTTGAGGATAATTGTAAAATTCTCTTTTACTCCTTTTTCCATAAGGTAACTCATACTTGATTAAGTGCCCATTAAAATTCTCTTTTACTCCTTTATCTATAAGGTAACTCATACTTGATTAAGTGCCCATTTAGATTGACTTGTTTTAGGTGTTTTAAAGCAAAATGCTTATAAGCACTTATTTCTAAGTCAAAATAACAAAATTAAGCCAAAGTCAATCCAAACAGGCTTTATATGTTCTTTGTTTTACCCCTCCATAGTTCCCTAATCCTTTTTGCTCTTTCATTATAGGATAGATACTAGAGCTACCATTCTTTAAACTTACCGATTTAAAGAAAAAAGTAGTTTAATTTGAGAAGAAATGAAACTACGTAGCACAAGAAAAATGAAAAAGTTGTATGTCTGCTCATTACAATGATCTCGGAGATAATGATACTTTATGCCCAATCAGTTCTTGGATGATATGCAGAATATCCTTATATGTGAGGGAAAGAACACGCAGAAAATTATCTTACACAAATTAGTTTCCCAATAAGTATTGACACTATTTTTACTATTTGCATGCCTCAATTATATTTGTTTTGTTGTTGCTTGAACATATCGTAATAGTGAAAGCTTGTTGCCATAAATAAGTCTCCACTTTCATGGTTAAAGTGAAGACTTTTCTATTTGAGTTAAGCATTTGACAGATTTTACTAAATGAATTTTAGAAACTAATACTCTTCTTATAATAAGTGTATCTAACCAAAGACAAGATAGTTATCAACAAGTAGAAGCGTGGTTGTGGAAATTTGAAGACGGAGAAGAAAAACTTCTTAGAACAATATAAAAGGGCTCTTCTAGGCTACACCAATTATATTTATAAAAAGAAAAATTCATAGAGTGTCCCCTACTTTTCATAACATGTGTTATTTTAGATGGATACCACTTTCAATTTTTTTGGTATAATGTACTTCATTAGTTCTTTTCAATTTCTCATTGTGGCTTTTCTTTAGCGTAATATACATGCTTAACCTGCCTTGAGTAGAAGAAAGAGTTGTACTATAAAGTTCAGTGGTTTCATTAAATATCATTGAACTTTAATAGATCATTGATGAAACATACGAGGTCATTTCAATTGTTGTAGTAGGAATGTTAATCTTCGTGATGAAATTTAATAAACTACAACTGAAAGTTCTTAAGAGAAGTACAATAAAAAACATTCTTTTTCATTGTTTCGGCCAGTTACATTTACTATTGATGTTGGATAGCTTTTATTATTTACAATTTGTAATATCAAGTTCAGAGCACCTTACTTGAAGTAGGATTATAGTGTTGAGTTTGGAGTACCTTTTTATTGTAATTTGAAATTTTTTTATCTTTTCAAGTACACAGAAAGTGTATATTGACACCTCCTTTTCTGTGATGTTTTCTTAAAATTGATAAAGTATTGTGTATTATATTCGCAAAACTAAAACCTCATATTGTTCAACTACCATAATTGTTTCATTTGGCCAAGTTTGAGATCTACTGATTTTATAGCAACAAATTTGTGATATGCATATTGCAAGTCCAACAAACTGTTGGAGTTGAACTGTGATGTTAAATTAAAGATGTGTATAATGTATTAAAATACTATCTGAATCTTGAGGTATTAAACATGTTAGGTAGAATGTTGAATTTAGAGAGTTATCCTATGTAGAAAGAGTCATTGTCTATTAATCACAGTAAAGGACAAACTATTTGTTGTTTTCTTCTTTTAATTTCATTTAGCTTGATATTTTTGTTGCAGGATGGTTAACATTGTTTTTATTTCATTGAATTGCAATGTGTGCAACTATACCTATCTGAAATGGCTCCATACAAATACAGAGGAGCACTCAACGTTGATTTCAACTGTCCGTCACAATTGGTATACTTGTAGCCCATGTGTTGAACTATTTATTTGCCAAGATTCATTGGGGATGGAGGTTGAGCTTACGAGGTGCCATGGTACATGTATTAATCATCACAATAGGCTCATTGGTTCTCTCTGAGACCCCAATTCCATGATTGAACATGGTAACCACAATGAAGCCAAAGCTTAGCTGAAGAAAATCAGGAGAATTTAAAGATGTAGATAAAGAGCTCAATGATTTAGTTGTGGCAGCTGGGTCTTCTAGNCATTGAATTGCAATGTGTGCAACTATACCTATCTGAAATGGCTCCATACAAATACAGAGGAGCACTCAACGTTGATTTCAACTGTCCGTCACAATTGGTATACTTGTAGCCCATGTGTTGAACTATTTATTTGTCAAGATTCATTGGGGATGGAGGTTAAGCTTACGAGGTGCCATGGTACATGTATTAATCATCACAATAGGCTCATTGGTTCTCTCTGAGACCCCAATTCCATGATCGAACATGGTAACCACAATGAAGCCAAAGCTTAGCTGAAGAAAATCAGGAGAATTTAAAGATGTAGATAAAGAGCTCAATGATTTAGTTGTGGCAGCTGGGTCTTCTAGCAAATGTGAACACCCTTGGAGGAATTTGTTGCAAAAGAAATATCGCCACATCTCACAATGACAATCATGATTCCATTTTTCCAGCAACTTAGTGGAATCAATGTGATTATGTTCTATACACCAGTGTTGCTTAAGACTATTGGTTTTGTTGTTGATAGTTCACTCATGTCTGTTGTGACCACAGACCACTGGTGGAGTCAATGTCATTGCCGCTGTGGTTTCTATTTACTTGTTTCTTGAAGGGGGAGTTCAAATGCTCTTTTGCCAAGTAAGTTCATTTCATCTTCTTGGACTTTTTCATGGTGAAATTTTCATATGTTCTATTACATGACGCGTTCTATTTGACATATCGTAAGAAAGAATTCTACTTAAAATGACTCTATTCCATCGTAGTTAGCCAAACATATTGAGATCCATAAGAATAACCGAAATCTTGATACTATGTATATAGTTGAGTAAAAACTATGAGGTATTTTGAGGACACCATTAGTTTGTGTTTGAAATACCAACATTGATTGATGAATCGAACCTAGAAATCTCAAGCTCAAGTTGATGTGGAATTTACGGCAAATAAATAAATAGAAGAAGCAAGTCATATTACAATTGTTGTTTGGTTAAAGGTTGTACCTTTACTTTCTATATTTGTACTCATCTTGATCAAAGACTACTTTATTAGCTCAATTAACTTGTCCAAACTCATAAAAAGAAGGAATTTTAGCTTAGAACTAAATTATAAGAACTGAATATGAAAGAAGAGAAGCTTGGTAGCTTGCTCCAATCTAGTTTCAGAGATGCAGGAGTCCAAGGCAACTGTCGGGCCATTTGAGTGCATACAAGATGCATTGGACAAGATGTCATTTGAGTGCATACAAACTAATACGGGTAGAACAACACTTTTGAAGTACTACTGATGAATTTATTCAGGCTAATAGGTTTTTTTGTTTCAGGTTTGAATGATGAATGATAGACACAAGTGATAAATCTATTCATTTTTTTAGGAGCAAAATGTAGACAAAACACATTGTTTGTGCTCCTTTTTTTTGGTGAATTTCAAAGTTAATTTTCACTTAGATGTATACAAATGGTAGTGATGGGGCTACTGGTTCTTACCTATGAAGCTATGGTTGCAATGAATTTTATGGGAAGAGTTAGGCACGTGTAATTTTGAAGATTGTTGCCTTATCTTAAAAAGAATGCATGTGCTTTTATATGTTTTTTATGTGTGATTTTAGACATTTATTATAGCAAACATACAAGGAACTAAAAGTCAAGTCGTGACCATTTGAGGAATGAATGACAGTACCATTGCTGGTGCAAATATTAATATTACTTGGCTAAAAATGTTGGGCCCGTGCTTAGCACGGGCGACACTCATCTAGTACATATATATATATATATATAGAAGAGCCAAGTAGAGGACGACCAAGGACAAATTTGTCATTTCATAATAATTCTAGAATGTTTGTTTCTATGTTATGACATCAAAAAAGTGGTAATAGATTTATAATGACAATATAACCAAATATATTTTCCTAAATGCCATGTGTATCCTAATGATGTGACATTTAATATGGACCCACATTTTCAATCACATTTTTATATTAAGATATTATAATGTATATGGTTAATTGACGTCATAACTTATTTTAAGTAATATTCCTCTATATTATAAAGTAAAGAACTTCTTACTATAAGGTCATATAAAAATATGCATACCAATTCTTAAGTAAATAAATTTATAGTGTGAAATTTCTTTACACTAATGTGTATATGACTTAAACTTATTTATAAATATAGTTTCTACTCCTATTTCATAAGTAATTTTCAACTATAAGTAAATTATATCTTATAATTTTCATGTTGTTTCATTATGACAATTAACATATGACATATCTCTATAAATCAAGAGTTCTTATCTCCTTAAAATACATTATGTAATTTACTTTTATTTATAATATATACTATATTAGGTATGGAAGATTATTCCCTTTTTTTAATTGAAAAAATTTAAAATATGTAGAATTTATGTAAAATAAGATTCAAATGTTTATTATTTTATCATCAGTTGCTGTTATTTAATTAAAATGTGTTATAAACAACTTTACTAAGCTACTATAATTGCTATCACGTAAATTTTGTAATGCTTTTCTATTCTCTTCATACATTGTTTCAACATAGATGAAAATTCCTTTGAAATTTTCTTTGTTGCTAAATGTTTTATTTATTTTGTCTAAGAAAAAGCCCAAAATAGTCCCTTATTTTGGGGTTAAGACTCAATGTCATCCTTGCTTTTTCATATGAAGCAGTAATAGTTCCTCGTGTTTATAATATTAGTTTTTGGTTTCTCCAAGAGTTTTACCTATTTTTTAATATTTAATTTGTCCACAATCGTTTTTTTATATATTTAAAAAAAGAATATCTCCATGTGAGAGAAGATGAGAAGAAGAGCACCTTGTTCTATTAAGTAGAAATATTATTGTAGCTAAACTAATAACACCGTAACAAATGCCGTTGCAAAAAAAGAAAAGTTTGTACTATTGCACGTGAAAATTATGTGATGAACCTGTTGATTTTAGCTGCAATACATTTTCTACTAAACAAAACAAGGTGTTCCACTTCTTACCTTCTCTCACAAAAGTTATTATTCTACTAAATATATAAAAAGACGATTGAACATTTCATACGTAAATTATGGATAAAAAATCAATGTTGAAAAATAGACAAAAAAATTGGGGGAGGATCAAAAGTGCAGTAATATTGTAAATATGAGGTACTATTACCGCTCCATATGAAACTCAAGAAGGACTTTGAGTCCTAACCCAAAAATAAGGGACTATTTTGGGCTATTTCTCGATTTTGTACTATATAAGATATGAAGTAAAGCATAGTCTTCTTTCTACTCATCTTTTGTTGTTTCCTCCATTTCAATTTTATATGACACCATTTGACTTGACACAAAGTTTATGAAAGAAATAATTTTTGAAAAAATTGTGGTCAAAATATTCCTTGACCATTTGTATGACTATAAATAATTTTATTAATAATAAAAGGGGTATTTTAAAGTTAGATTATTTTCTATTATGAAAATGCGACATTCTATTTGCAACGTATAAAAAGAAAATTGTTCCACATTAATTGAGTCTAAAAAAGTAAGTCAGAAAAAATAAAATGGTCCCTTTGATTTTTATCAAAAAAGTGATAAGGACCGTCCTACTTCTTCACTCTTATACATAACAAAAGTTTGATAATATAAATAACTCTTCTATATAATAAAAGCTTGATAATACAAAGAGTTTTGAAATACATTATGAAAAAATACCAATGTTATTAGTTATTTGATTCAATGTATGTGTTATACATAATATTAAAATGAGTATGAAAGATATTTTCAAATTTTAGTTATGGAAACTTAAAAACTTATAAGTTTTAATTAATTTAGTTGAAATAGAAAAAAGAAACTATTATAAAGTGCAATTCATTCTGTATCGTGTTTTAAAATATTCATGATTAACATTTTTTAAAAAATAAACATATATAATATAATTAAATTACATAAATACACAACTTAAGATAATTTCTAAAATTTCTTAACACTTAAAATTTTTAAAAATCTCCTCTTGGAATGATCCATATCTCCTCTTGGATGCTTCTCTATTCCCTCTCAAATACATCTCTATCCTCTTGGATATATTCCTATCCCCCTTGCGTCCATCCATTTCCTCTCTCGGATACATCCCTCGCATTAAATAATGGATCATTAGCAATATATCAGACAACCAAGAAATGTATCCAAGAGCAATAAAACTCAGAGATTTTCGTAATTGGAGAAACTTTTGAAATAAAATGTAATTAACCCCAAATGTAAGGATTTTTTGTAAATTATACTATAATTTAATATTATATTATTGGGCCCGTAAACGGGCCCAATATTACAATCTTAAATATATTAGAGGTATTTAATTAGTTTTTTTAAAAGAAAAATTATCATTAATATTTTCTAATAAAAACGATAGTAAATGATAATTTAAATCACACTTTATATTATTAATAATAATAATAATAATAATGATAATAATAATAATACATATATATAATAATAATAATATTATTATAATAATAATAATAATACATACATACATACATACATATATATATATATATATAAACATTTTTTTTATCAAATCATAACTTATAACTTATTTAAATTGTCTTAATTAACAATACAATATCATATGCACCAATGGTTATTTTAACATAATGTCAAACAAATACATTCGAATTAAACACTTAATTTGATGATATTCTTTTCACATTTAGAGTAGTATAAACATGAAAAATAAAATAAAATTATATCTTATTTTTAAGATGATAAATATTATTTTTAATAGATAGGAAAAATAAATTAACACAAAGAAATAGATAATTTTCTTATTTCACTTTATTTGAAAATCAACATCTAATTATGAAAATTACAAATATAACTTAAAATTGTATTTAAAATTTGAAAAAAATTCAAAACTTTGTTAATACTTTAAAGGCCGTTTGGTTACCGTATAAGATGCATTTTTTTCTCATATATAAGAAGTTGTATTTGTTTTACTATGTTTGGTAGAAGTTATGTATCAGGTAGAAAAATCAACATGACTTACCATGTTTCGTTGATATGTTTCTAAATATTGTATAAAAGTTATTCGTGATTAATTCTATACGGTGTATGGTTACATTTTTTGTAATCCTACATAACTTATGAGGAAATCTATGTATAAGTTATGAGGGTATTAGTTATACATGTATTTAAAAAATTACACATTTATCCATATTTCCTTTTTTTATTGAAAACTCTAGAAAAAAACTTTACATAACTATTCTATTTTCCTAACTAATTTGGATTCTTATTTCTCTTGTATACGAACAATTTTTTATTTGTTTTCATTTGAAATCAAAGTATAATTTTTTTTATTAATATTATGAATTTGGAATGTATAATTTTGACAACGCATATGCTAATCACATATTATCACCATATATTTCTAAATATATTCCACATATTTAATTATTATGTATTGTTTTTTTATTTGGAATATGAATTTATATATAACTCATATATTTGGTATACTAAAAATGTACAACAATACATGCAGCATTTTGATAGAAATTTCCATTATATAAAATAGGATTTTATAATATACTTTACTTGAAATATATTTATGGTATTTTATTTTTATAAGCTTTAAACATTTAAAAAAAATAGAGAAAGAAAAAAAAAACAGAATTCACACTTAAGTATAGAGAAGATTTATTTCTTTATTTTATTTGGAAAATTATACTATTTGCTTGCTTATTTATTTGTAAATAATATATTCAATAATTAGTAATTTATGTATTGTAATATCTACATAACTAAGTAATACCTACATAATTAATACTTGCATAACTAATACCAACATACCTTATAGTACTCACATAACTTATTCCTGCATAACTAAACCATGCATAACTAATATCTGCATAACTCTAACCAATAACCAAACGACCCCTAACTATATTATCCTTTTTAAAATAATATCACAAATTATTTATTCTTATAAAAATGACCCCATTTGAATTATATTTCATATTAGTTTTATTTATTTATTAAAAAAAACACATTCAAATTATCAAATATTATTTGCAAAATCAATAGCTTAACACAAGTTCAACTTCAAAAATTTAAATAAAGTGATTTGTTTTTGTAATAGTATGTGGTAGTTCTTAAATGAGATCTAATCTATGACATTATACAACTATCTATTTTGATATATTACTTTTTTTAGTGCAGTTTGGTTGTATGTCTCAGGTAAATTAGTCAAGTAACTTTTAGAAACTAAGGAATATAAATCATATTTAGAAAAACATAATTATATATATATATATATCTCTTTTAACTTGATTTCGTCTGACATCTATGACGTTCAACTTAGAGTGTGCACAAGTAAGCACTTAAAATTTTATAAAGTTGAAGAAGTAGACACACGCGTCCTACGGGGAATAACACATGTAGGAGCCACATAAAATGTCGCCAGATAAAATGTCGCATAGGACGTGAATTATATTGTCACGTAGGACGCCAAGTAGGACCACAAGTGTCAACTTGTTCAATTCTATACAAGTTTATGTGTCTACTTATGGACATATAAAAATGAAGGACATAGATATTAGATGAAACCAAATTAAATGACATATTTATGTATTATGCCTTTAAAAAATATATATTTAAATTTTAAATATTTTTTGCATAAAATTTAACCAAGCACGACTTCAACTATAAATTATTTAAATAAACTGTATTTTTTCATGACCAAACCATACTAAGAAAGGAAATGATAAAAAGCCCTCAAATTTGAATTTTTGGTATGAAAAAATCTCATTAAAATTATACATTCAAAATAATAAAGAATTTTTTTAAAAAATATAAGCCTAAATGTATAGGCTTTTGAGTAAATCAATAAATGGGGTCATGTAACTTTGCAATGATTTCTTTTACTCCTCCCAATGTATTGGTACACATGTGGCCATTAGAATCCACAACTATTGACTTAGTGCCAATACATTGGGAATTGCATAAATTTTGGCTCCGGGGCTTGGAATTACACACTTTTTTCCTTGTACAAGCTTGTGATAGCATGAGTGTATCCGTGTATCTTTAGATAAGTAGTTCCCTTTAAGGCTTTACTTTGCACTAGGATTATTCCCACCTTCCCTTTGGATGAGAGATGCAAGTTGTGGTTTCTTGTACTCCCTCCGTCCACTTTTAATTGTTATGTTACGTTTTTCGAAAGTTGATTTGATTAATTTTTAAAGTTAAATTAGATTACATTAATTCGATATCTTAAACAAAAAATTTAGATATTCAAAAACTATACGAAAAGTACTATAAATTGCAATTTTTTACATATCAATATAATGAAAAATACATCATAAAATGTTAGTCAAAGTTCTTATTGTTTGACTCTAAAAAAAAGAAATTATAACAATTAATAATGGATGGAGGGAGTACATAATAGCTAGCCTAGGTTTCCTTATTAGATTTATAATATGCATATAATGACAGATCTTTTTAGTTAGTAGTTAGAAGCTGCAAACAGTAGCTATCTTCAAGGGGCAAACATTATATGTATGCAATGAGTCACCTGTAGTGATTGGTGCTTTTCACTATGTTTGTCCTCATACTTCTTACAATGTTCTTGTTGATCCCTTGTTTTATATTAGAGATTAACTTGTGTCCACTGTCAGTGGAATTCTTTTTACACTATCACTTAACTTTAAGTCACACAAAAGTTAAGTTTTTAAATTTGTTTATTTTTTATTTTATAGAATTTAAATATTAAATATAGTCGTGTAAGGCAACTAGGACCCAAAATTTATCTTATCAAATTAGTTTCGATTCTATTTTTTGATTTACCAAAAATATTTCATCGTTATTTGTTGTTTCATCGTTCTGAAACTTGTTTCAGTTTGGTGTTGTATCTGTAATGGGAGGCCCTCAGGTATCTCTTCTGTGACACATTGCTTCCAACAAACTTAATATCTATATGCATGATGACATCGTTTTACTTTCACTAGTTTTACGTAGTAGCAATTTAAGATAGTTTGAATTTTTAAGTTATATTTAGCTTGTTAATTTAACATCCATTAACTACATGTTGCAGGAAGGATTCTCTAACTTACCTCAGGAAAATGCAGAAAGCATTGGATCTTCACAAGAGGATATTCCCCATTTTGGTGATGAAGAATCGAGAGTGCCATACATCGGTATGGAGTTTCAGTCACTTGATATTGCATTTAAATTTTATCTTAATTATGCTCATCGTAGTGATTTTAGTGTGCGCAAAAATCGAATCACTAGATCAAGAAAAGATAAATTAATAATAGGTCAAGAATTTGTTTGTTCAAAAGAAGAATTCTGCTCAAAAATGAGTCTTGAGAAAAATATGCAACGAGATGAAACTAGAGAAGGGTGCAAAGTGTTGATATATTTGTCGAAGAAAGAAGACGAAAAGTGGGTTGTTGCTAGGTTAGTCTCAAACCATAATCATGAACTTGTTTCTCCACATAGCCAAAAATTCTTGCGATCGAAAAGGAAAAAGTCAGAAGCTCAAAAGAATCTTATTGATCTATTAGATAATTCAGGTGTTCGTCCTAGTAAAATTGCATCTGTATTAATTACTCATGCAGTGGGCATAGATAATCTTAATTTAACTGGACGAGACATTCAAAATTATTTGAGTACTAAAAGGCAAAAGAATCTTGAAAAAGGAGATGTCCAATTGATGTTGAAGTACTTTCAAAAACGTCAATTTGAAAGCCCAGACTTCTTTTATGCAATACAAATGGATGTAGAAGGTCATCTAGCTAATTGCTTTTGGGTAGATGCTAGGTCTAGGATAGCTTATAAGAACTTTGGGGATGTTGTCGTTTCTTATCC
Organism: Solanum stenotomum; assembly: GCF_019186545.1. Taxonomy (NCBI): domain Eukaryota; kingdom Viridiplantae; phylum Streptophyta; class Magnoliopsida; order Solanales; family Solanaceae; genus Solanum; species Solanum stenotomum. Next base: position 36,931,350 of record NC_064282.1, read on the forward strand.
TACACACTTGACAAATAGATATAAGATTTTTTTTCCCATTTACTGGAGTTAATAACCATCATCAATCAATTTTATTTGGTTGTGCTCTTCTTTGGGATGAAACTCAAGAAACTTTTGAATGGTTACTTCGCACTTGGCTAGAGGCAATGCTTGGTGTTATGCCTCGTACAATTATCACGGATCAGGATACTGCAATAACAAATGCAGTTGCAAATGTGTTTCCAAATTGTGCACACCATTTTTGCATGTGGAACATTGAAAAGAAAATTTCCGAATATTTAAGTCATGTCTATCATGACTTTGATGATTTTAAAACTAAGTTTAGTAAGTGTCTACATGGTACGACCACGCCTGAGGAATTTGAAGCTACTTGGATTGATATTATGAAAAACTATAATTTAGAAGAAAATAGTTGGTTGCAAAGAATGGATGCAATTCGTGAAAAATGGATTTCAGCATATGTGAGAAGGAATTTTTGTGCTGGAATGTCAACAACTCAAAGATGTGAGAGTATGAACAAATTTTTCAAGGATTATCTTAATTCTAGTACACCGATGAGTGTATTTGTAGCAAAATATGATAAAGCTATTGATGCTAGGTATGATAAAATAAGGGAAAAGGAATATAAGACAAAATATTCAAAGGCTATCTAGAAGACATTGCATCCCATGGAGGATGAAGCAGCAAAGGTATATACTGGAAAAATATTTCAAAAATTTCAAGAAGAATTGATTCAGTCTCAAAAATTTATTTCAGAAAAGATTGAGGTTCAGGATGGAATACATATCTATAGAGTTCATTTGTTTCAAAAACAATTGCCTGCCTACATTGTTAGATTGAACCTTATACTGAAAGATGCTACTTGTTCTTGTATCTCTTGAATCGGTGGACAATACGCCACCAAAGAAAAAGTTGATGACATTTCGAATGACAAATCGCATGTGAATAATTTGAGGCCTTCCTCTATATGGTTTAATAATATTATGATGCATTCTTTTGGCCTATCTGAGCGAGCTACACTGTCCGAAAAACATTATAAATTTGCATATCAAAGATTATTTCAATTATTTGAAGAACTTGATGAACTCCCTTATGAGATTGAGAATGATGATATATGTGAGGATCTAGTTAACGAGTCAAATGTGGAACTAAACACAAATGAGGAGAGACAAAACACCATTTTGATTGACCCTTTATGTGTGGTAACTAAAGGATGTCCAAATTCATTGAGAATGAGAGGTGGTCTAGAAAAATCTCTAAAGGTCAAAAAAGGCTCGTCTAAGAAACAAACAAGGAAAATCAAAAGTTTAAAGAATGGTGAGGCAAAGGGCAAGGGCAAGGGCAAGGGCAAGGCCAACGCGAAAGGCAACACGAAGGGCAGAGGAATGAGGTAATCTCACTTTATATAGTGTAATAATTATTGATTAATATTTTTTGTAACTTTGATATTTGATGTATAGTTCAAGCTCTAATGTTGAAGTGAAATCTGATTTTGAACCCCTTTATTGAAGATTCTGGCTCCGCCGCCATTGATTGTAACATTTAGTATCTACATAGTCAGGTGAAAATAATACTACAATTTCTATTTCTTTAACAATTAACAATAAAAAAGTGCCAACCAATTTAGACAATCCAATTAAATACAATGCTTTGAAAAATTCAATGATAGATTCACAATAATAATAGACTAAAACAAACACAATATTATAACTTAACTTTATATTAATCAATAGGAAATATGCACTACTTTTAGCAATATACGAATAATGTATTGTGCTAAAAGAGCAAATGACAACAAAATATAAAAGTGTTTCTTCATTCTAAATAATATTTTTCTTATACAAAGATTTTTTAAAACAAAAAGCATCACCAATAGGTTGTGAGCCTACGAGTGTGGGGGGTTAGGGTTCTGAGTGTGGGGGGTTTGGCTAGACCCCTACCATGTAAAACATAAGTAGAAATACTTACAAAATATTAGAGGGGGGAATGGACCTTGCCTCGAACAAGCAAAAGAGATTGATCAAACAATCTAAAGGAAAGGAAGTAGCCTATACAAGTTCCTTTCCGAGAGTACAACAATTAATTAGCTATCAAAAAAATTACATCTCTCAAATCTTCTTCTTATCGTAGGGAGTTGTCATTTATCGAGTTTAAATAATCTCTTTGCCTCTCTTGGGAGTTCTTGAAAAGAGTGATAGAAGGTACTATTTCCACTTTAAGAGGCATTTTTAGCCAAGAAATCTGCCACTGCTTCTCTAAAACAGTGAGAAAAATGGTGATTTGTGTCTTTCAAGAGGTTGGTAATTCTGTCCACAATGTGCTTAATCTTCATATTGTTGGTCGATTTGTTGCTCAACATATTTGCAATAACAAGAGAGTCCAATTCAATTTGCAGGTTGTTATAACCATGGTACGTACCATTTAATGCCATAGTCAACAACTAATATCTCAGCATGATTGTTGTTGTTATATTGTACACGAATGGAGAAGACTATAATAATGTTACCATTATCATATTGGAATCTTTCAAAATACATTGAATAGAAGTACTGTATATCAGCTATTGTAGGCTAGGTTGTTCAGACATTTTAAGAAAATATACGGGTGTGTGTCGATACTCTAACAATAGTGTATTTTTGCATCAATATTTTTGAAGAGCTCGAGCAACGTAGGTTATAGGCATCTTTTAATCCATAATGACGCCAACACATCCAAAAGATGCAACTCCATATCACATATGCAGTGCAAAAATAGGTGTCTGGAAGTTTCACGTTTTGTCAAGTTGATGTAAAACATAGAACATAATTTGAAGCTGAAATGTCCCGTCAGAGGCTTGTCCCATATGACCCGTTTAGTATTAAGAATTGATCTTAGAGATTTAACAGATCTACATAGCTTGACCAAGGCATTGTAGTATCACATTTTCGAGAAGGTAAATACAGAGCTTGGCTAAGGCAATACCAGCAGCTCCCTGTGCAACAACACTCGTTCAGCAACATAAAGGTTGCTCTAGAATCCTTTCTGAGACTTCCTCGTCAATTAATTGCAAAAGAGGTGATCCTCAGAGCCGATAATGAAAATAATTTTAAGTTGCAAAACAACATGTACCTTCAATGAAATATGATTATATAGAGTAAATACAAAATTTGAATCGAATATACCATGAAGTTGTTAAGAGAATGAGATTGGAGATCGGAGATCGGAGATAGAAGATAACGACATCAGATTCAAACATCATATAAGAATCTATACTAGATTCAAATTATAAATATCTGCTGCAAATAGTTTTTCATCACACTATTCGAGCAACACACAGAACGTAACAATCAAATGCTTCTAGCAAAAATCATTTGGCTTCAAATAAGTAAAACTAGTGAAAGTAAAACGATGTCATCATGCATATAGATATTGAGTTTGTTGGAAGCAATAAGAGATACCTGAGGGCCTCCCATTACAGATGTTCAAGCATTTGGCCGGAAGAACATGAAATTTGGACTATATGCACGTCCACAAATTGCATAATTGCCAGCTCCAAAGCTTCCACCGATAACTACTGTGATCTTGGGAACCTGATTTCATATATTTGCAAGAAACGTTCAATTCTTCCGTATATTCCTCAATAATAAGACGGAACCATTACTGCTTAAATGATCAATCAAAGGTAATTATCGTTTCTGGATATTTTCACATGAATAAAAGATATCATGAAACCCTAAATGAGGAGCTTAGCAGTTTGGAGGGAAACAAGAGCTTGGATAGAAGAGTCCCAAGTCCCAAGGTTATGGAGCGCAGAGAGAAGAAAAATTTAATAAATGCGTAATTTAAATTATAAAAAAGAAATAAATTAAAAAAAAGGTTAACAGTCATCTGACTATTACTGTTAAACTTACCTGATGGTGTAAGAAAACTATACACAGTCAGTGCACATAAGTTAATCTCTTTATAGTTATGTTTCTCGCCAATGCATCAAAGCAAGTATGAACTCCTTATAGATGAAAAAAAAAACTTGCCTAAGCCTGATTCCTGATGGCTTCAAATCATACCTGTATCCGCCTAAACTTGTAGGTAATAACCAGCAAAGAACTGATGGTTAGTGATCTCTCTACAACCCCACCCCCACCCATATAAAAATCTTCCAAAAGAGGGGAGGACACACTCCCCTAGTCACAATTTCAACGACAATCTTTCCTTCGGAAATTGTTTGACACAATTCTCAAAATAATACAATTCTGTCGAAGTTTCACAGTTTTCAAGAACTTAAATCTCATTTCTAAATTTGGTGCTATTCATACTTTCTTCTAGTCTCTCTGTCCCAATGTATATAATTCGCTTTCTTTTTTAGTCAGTTCAAAAAAAATAATATAAGTTTCAAAAGTCTTTTTCATTCTTAAACTCCGTGCCAAATCAAACAACATCACATAAATCAGAACGGAGGGAATATTACTAATAATATAATGGCCATATGATATCGTAAATTGCACGCCAGTCAAATGAAATCACATCAAACAAGACAGAGGGAATATAAGAAAAAGTCTGCATGCATACTCTTTTAGCTAATAGTTATCATTCTAGACAAATCAAGAAAGGACAAAATAATTTTACTTATTATATCCTCAATTAATTATTTTGAAAAAGGTAGAATTTTTTGAAAATCTTAAATTTTTAATCCATCCACTTCATAATTAATAGGGATAAAATGGTTAACTCACTGTGTCAATAATTGCTTTTTTAATAGATGTGTCAATTCAAAAGTGGACAAGTAATTAGAGACAGAGGGAGTACAATAAAGAAATTTCTACCTTAGTTTATGCCTTCAGAGCCAAGTCAATTTAGAATTTAAATATGTGAAGTGATTGAACTTTTCAGCCTGCAGAGAATTGAAGCCTAATTATTTTCTATTGTTAACATGGAAGAAGGACAATAAAGTTAATGGCATCTGCTTTTTGTTTCACGGAGATAGAGGCCAAAGAGTGGAGATAGATCATCAATTGTGACAAAGATGTGTTGAAAATTGAAATTGGCCATGAAATGAGAAAGAAGATAGATTGGAAATTGAAGTTGACTGAGAAAAGCAAAGCGACTAGAAGGAAACGAAGGGATGGATTTCGAATCTACACTTATAGGTTTAAGACTAGCTTTTGAGTTATATGGCTCTTCTGATTAGCTCACCAGACAAGTGTACCTAAAGGTAAATATGTTTCTTTCTTTTAGTGCTCCACTACCCGCTTTCCTGCCCACCATAGAGAGAAGGGAAAACAATTTCCTGCTTTTTCCCTTCCATAAATCATATCAAAATCTTGGAACTTTTCCAGTAGGATGGCCGGCTAAAGTGCAACAAATAACTTGAATGATACGAACAAAACTTAAACTATCTTTCTCCAGCCATTTCTGGAAATTTACATCTCCCTTTGTTCTGTACTCAAAAGGCAATATATTTTCTTTCACATGTTTAGTATTCGTGGTGATTGCAAGCAGAAGACATCAAGGTTGATCACAGCCAAATAGAAGTTTTACTTTATCGAAATGAATTTTGATGACCTGCCTAGCACAAATATATATGCTCACTATGCATTAATCAAGAATGTTTGATAAATAAAGTGTTGGAATATATATGCTCACCATGCATTGATCAAGAATGTTTGATAAATAAAGTGTTGGGTTTTAAAAGGTGTGAATGGAAAATGAAGAGTTGCGACTTTTATGAAGAGTTGTGACTTTGATGAAAAGTTGCGACTATTATGAAGAGTTGTGACTTTTATGAAAAGTTGCGACTTTTATGAAAAGTTGTGACTTTTATGAAAGGTGGTGACCTTTCCGAAAGATTGTGACTTTTCAAAGGTTTGTGACCTTTTCGGTAAGGCACAATAAGAACCTTGTCACACTACCCTCTGCTTTCTATAAATTGAGGAATTTCCTCTCATTTTAAAGAACCAATTTCTGGACTTCTTCTTCTACTACTAAATCTAATACTAGTATTCTAAGTGTACTTTACTGTCGTTGAGTGACTCGCTGACACCAGCGTTTTGGGTATCAATACACTGGTGATTGAGATCATTCTATCCTGGGAGGACATATTCCAAATCAAATCTCGGATACTAGAGGAGAATAATTTCCTTAAGGGGACACTGTGCATTCAATGGGCTTGCTCTTCTTTCTGTTTTTCCAAATTCCGGTATGTGTTACAGATTTTAGATTTGTGAATTAATTTATGTTCTTATGTTCTTCACTGGTTCNNATGTGTTACAGATTTTAGATTTGTGAATTAATTTATGTTCTTATGTTCTTCACTGGTTCATTAAACTTTGGTAACTTCGTGTTTCTACAAAGTTTGTTAGAATCAGTAAGATTCTTTAAACACAGATTGACAACAATCTTGTTTAAGAAATTCTAATCTGTTTCTGATTCTAGTTTCTCTACTAGTTTTAATTTTCTAGTTGTGAAAATGTTCTTAAACTTTATTGTGTCTTACCAAGTTCTTCAAAGTTTTGTTCTAAGTATCTTAGAAATACAAGATGAACAACAATCTTAAGGAAATTATTATATTGTTGGAATTTCTTATATTCTATTGATTGAGAGAAACATATCATGGAAGAAGAAGATTAATGCATTACTTCTCCAAAATTCGGTGCTTTGTTTAGCAAGGTAGAAGTGAGAATGTATAGAAAAAGTGGTGGTATTCTGGTTAAAGATTACACCAGGTAACCTTCTTATTATTTTGTCTAAGGAGGAAAATAGATTCTAAGAGTTAACAACTTTGATTTTTTATCATGTGTATCTTTGGAAAAAGATCTGCAAACCATATATTGTGGAATGGATTTTGCTTGGCAAATAGTGTTGCCTTTAAAATTCTTTAGTTTGCAAAATGAGAGATGCATATTTTTATTTGATAAAATAGTATGTCAAAATGTTATAGTTGGAAGGCTATTGAAAATAAAAACATTTCTATGTGATAAAGAATATGTTTAATTTTGCTTGGAGACGAAATAAACTTTTGTAGTTTTGTACTCCATGTGAAATTTGATTGTGTCTGATTTTTGTAGACTAAAAACTTTTGTAGTTTCTACTCTGGACAAATCAGACTATGCAATTGGTTTGAAAAATACGAAAACTTGAAAAATACCAGTGACTTAGAGTTTGTGATTTTGTGCCTCTATGGAATGAACTTTGACTATATGTAAAGATTGTCAAAGAGAATTGAAGCAATATAATTCTTTTGTAGAATAATATTTCCAAAAGAGGTTTCATACTGCCAATGACATTTTGATAGTTTGGGAAAATATGTGGAAAAACTATTTTCAAATACTTGAAAAATATTTTTGAGATCACATTTAAAGTATGGGGATTCTTTGCTTATGATAAAGATAAAATTATACTTGGTGTCTAATTTAATTTTGGAGCAAAATATATGAAATTTAATGATACTTTGTATTATGTTAGACCCACAAAATTTTTGGAGTATATTCGGTATTGTGGTTGTTGAGTTTCTCTATTACTAGTATATGATGTGACTAGTATGAAACTACCAAATTATATATATACTTGTTCAAAATAATTGTGTTCTTTTATGAAAAAGTATCACTTAAAATGTTGTGATTTTTCATGAAAAGATATGTCTATTATAATAAAAGTATTTGCATAGACATGAATATTGGTGAATAGTTATTCGTTATGTTTTGTAAAAGAAACATTTGGACTATATTGCCTTTATTGGACCTGGTGAAACTTTGTTCATGGGTAGTTCTATAACAATCAAATTGAAAGTTACGGAAAGGTCTTGCTGAAAAGGACATTTGACAAGGTGATGACTCTAAACAAGTTTGTGTCATACAAAATTGTAAGAAATAGGAACAAATATCTGTGAGAAAAAGGTACCTTGCGGAGAGCTTTTCAAACTCAATATTTTTATTTGTTCTTACTTTCTTTAGTCAAACTGTTTGTGACATGAACACTTGGGACATGTCAATTACAAAACCTTGTAAGAAAATCTGATCAACTTAGAAGTTTTGTCTAACTTTGAGTGCAATAAATAAAAAATGTTAAGTTTGTGTGAAATCTAAGTATGCTGAGCATCCTTATAAATCTGTTGAAAGAAATTATAATCCCTTAGAATTGATTTACACTGACATTTGTGATATGAAGTCAACACCATCTCGTGGTGGAAAAAAGTATTTCGTAACTTTCATTGACAATTGCATTAGAAACGACTATGTCTATTTGCTGAATGGTAAGGATGAAGCAATAGAAACGTCTAGACAATATAATATTGAAGTTGAAAATCAGTTGGGAAAAAGATAAGAAGTGATAGGGATGGAGAGTATAAATCTCATTTTGCAGAAATATGTTTGAAAAGTGGAATTATCCATCAAACTGCTGCCCTATTCACCTCAATCTAATGGAAAAAAAAACACTGAACTTTGAAGGAAATGATCAATGCATTACTTATAAGTTTTGGTTTACCACAAAACTTGTGTGGAGGAACTATCCTTACTGCAAAAGGGAAAAACAAAAAGTTTTGCCTTTTCATAAGGAAAGCGATAAATGTTTTTGTTTTTCCAGGACACAATCTATTCCATATGAGAAATGGAAATGAAAGAAATCCAACTTGAAATATTTCAAAGTGTGGGGGTGTCTAGCCAAAGTCCAACTTCCTATTCCTAAAAAGATTAAAATAGGACCTAAGACAGTAGACTGTAATATTAGACTTTAGTAGTCTAGTGAAAGGTCTAAACGACCTTGGAAAGAACAAAAGGAGAATGTACTTAATAAAGAGATTCCGTGGTGTAGTAAATGTCAAAGGACATCTACTTTCTTCGAATATGATTTTGTAACATTTCTTGTGTCTTCTGTAGACTCATCCTTTTGGACAGATGGTGTTAATAGTGAGATTGGTTCAATCTTGAGCAATCCTATTGAAAGTTGGTTGATCTTCCCCCAGGAAATAAACTTTTGGGTTCAAAGTGAATCCTCAAAAGGAAAATGAAAGTTGATGGAACTGTTGACAGATATAAAGCAAGACAAAAACAAGGTCTTGATCTTTTCGACACATACTCGCCAGTAACTAGAATTACATTCATTTGGATGTTAATTGTGTTAGTTGTGGTATATAACCTCAAAATTCATCAAATGAATGTGAAAACAACTCTCTTAGATGGAGAATTGGAGGAAGAAATTTACATGGAACAACCCGAGAGTTTTGTGGTTCCTGGTAAAGAAAAGAAAGTGTGGGAACTTGTTAAGTCACTTTATGGACTAAAACAAGCGCCCAAACAATGACATAAGATATTTGACCAAACTATGTTGGTAAATGGATTTAAAAATGATGGAAGTGATAAATGTGTTTACATTAAAATCACTAGGTCATTGTTTGTTTGTATAATTGGTGATATGTTGATCATCAATAGAGACACTAATGACATAAATGCTACTAAACGTATGCTAGAAAGCAAGTTTGGAATGAAAAATCTTGGAGTTGTTAATGCGATCTTAGGTATAATAATCCTTAGAACTCCATAATGTTTAGCATATTCGCGTTCTCATTGCATTGAAATGGTACTTGACTAGTTCAAATATTTGGATTTCAATATTGTCAAGTCTCCAATAAATGTGAGCTTTACATTTCAAAAGAGTGAAGGCAAAAGTGACTCACAATTGGATTGTGCTAAAGTATTGGGAAGTATGATGTATATCACGAAGTGTACGTGATCAGATATAACATTTGCTATTAATGAACTGAGACGGTTCACGAGTGATCCCAATCAAACTCATTATATGACAATGAAAAGAGTTTTGGAGTATTTAAGAAATACTTAAAACTATGTCTTGCATTATAACAATATCCAACAATATTGAAAGGATATAGTAATGTGAATTGGATCACCGGACAAATGAAGTGAAATCCACGAGTGGATATGTATTTACTCTTGGTAGAGGAGCAGTCTCTTGGAAACATTCCAAAAAAAAGACATGTATCGCTAGCTCTACAATGATCTCTGAGCTAGGTGCTCTAGATAAGGTCGGTGAATAAGTTGAAAGACTCCGAAATTTCTTGATAGATATTCTTTTTTGGCCCAAACCATTGGCATTAGTATGCATACACTTTGATAGTCAAGATGCAATAGGTAGGGCATGGAGAATGATGTATAACAGGAAGTCTCGTCATATAGGACATAGACAAGATACCGTTAGAAAGCTACTCTTTAGTGGAATTATCAGAATTGACTATGTAAAGTCAAAACATAATGTGTCGGATACACTTACAAAAAGGCCTAACTAGAGAGAAAGTTTAAAGATAATCTAAGGGAATGGGTTTATGGCTTAGGACAAGTCATCATGGCGGTAACTCTATCTAGCAGACTGGAGATCCCAAGAGCTAGATTCAAGGAGAAAAACAAAGTTGTGAATGACGGTTCGACATTGTCAACAAAATCAATCCATTCTCATGATGAAGACAATGCTCAGGAACAAGGATACAACATTAAGGCTTGTTAATGAGTTACTAAATCTTAATGCTTTTAATGATTTGCTAAGTTTGGCAGATTTGACCAAATATTGTATCTATGCGATAACATGGTTAGAAATCACCTATGTGGGTGTGAAGTGTAAGCCGATTCAAAGAGAATTATTGTCAAAAGCCTATTCTCTATACACTCATGAAACCAGGAGGTGTTCATGGCTGAAACGAACACAATTGTAAGAACCATAAACGGTAAAGGGTTAATTGTGTGACATATGGTTGTCTAGGTATACACCAAAGCTCGACGGTTCAAAGATATCGCATCTACCGATTGACCGAGTATATCCGACATATGTTCACTACGGAAAGTCCAAGGGGAAACCTACTTATCCAGATGCAATTAATTCTTGCTTGTAAAGTACACATACTTGTCAGTTTCTTTGTCTTAGAGTCATTCCCATTCATGTGGGGGACTGTTGGGTTTTAAAAGGTGTGAATGGAAAATGAAGAGTTGCGACTTTTATGAAGAGTTGTGACTTTGATGAAAAGTTGCGACTATTATGAAGAGTTGTGACTTTTATCAAAAGTTGCGACTTTTATGAAAAGTTGTGACTTTTATGAAAGGTGGTGACCTTTCCGAAAGATTGTGACTTTTCAAAGGTTTGTGACCTTTCCGGTAAGGCACAATAAGAACCTTGTCACACTACCCTCTGCTTTCTATAAATTGAGGGATTTCCTCTCATTTTAAAAGGACCAATTTCTGGACTTCTTCTTCTACTACTAAATCTAGTATTCTAAGTGTACTTTACTACCGTTGAGTGGCTCGCTGACACCAGTGTTTTGGGTATCAATACACTGGTGATTGAGATCATTCTAAACTGGGAGGACATATTCCAAATCAAACCTCAGATACTAGAGGGGAATAATTTCCTTAAGGGGACACTGTGCATTCAATGGGCTTGATCTTCTTTCTGTTTTTCCAGATTCTGGTATGTGTTACAGATTTTAGATTTGTGAGTTAATTTATGTTCTTCTGTTCTTCACTGGTTCATTAAACTTTGGTAACTTCGTGTTTCTGCAAAGTTTGTTAGAATCAGTAAGATTCTTTAAACACAGATTGACAACAATTCTTTTTAAGAAATTCTAATCTGTTTCTGATTCTAGTTTCTCTACTAGTTTTAATTTTCTAGTTGTGAAAATGTTCTTAAACTTTATTGTGTCTTACCAAGTTCTTCAAAGTTTTGTTCTAAGTATCTTAGGAATACAAGATGAACAACATAAAGAATCTCCTTAATTCAGTGATCTTCAGTAGCATCATTTTTAGAGTTCTAAGGTGGGAAGAAATTGGATGCATGGCCCAACTGAAGAGAAGCCCACCATCATAGTTTTCTTCCCTCCCGGAAGTATCACCAGCAAATATCGCACGATACTGGTTAACAACATCAAAGAGATGCATCCTTTGAGGTATTCATAAGCATTTCTCTGGTCCAAGTCATCAAGGATCCCAAAAAGCCATGCCCTTAGAAACTGTACTTTGAAGGGGTAAAATTGGTCAAATATGGGTTAAAAAAATAAAGTAGAAGAACAAATGAAATAAATGAAGACCAAAAAGCAAACTGTTGTCAAAATATATCAATCTCACCTGTATATCGCATTGAACACCCCTATACGATGCAAGTATCCAATGATACGCAGGCATTCTGGCTGTAAACAAATAGGTCGTAAGCTTCATAATTTGTGGAGAACTTCCATTCTAGTATGCTCTGTTATCTCCTGTATTCAGGTTAGTCACAAATACATAAATAGAAAAAGATGAAATAGACAAAATGATTTTTAATCCGAGTCCACAGAAACCACTGTGTTTTCTTAAGAAATTTAATCCCCTCACTGTATCCGAGGTTGCAGATTAATTCTTCCCAAGATAAAACGGATTAACTGTTAAAGAAGTAGCGGTACCTCAAACTTCAATAACTTCAGCGAACGCAAGAACAACAACAAGAGCACACACAGACTCAGTCGATCGACAATTTTGTTTATGTAAGAAAATGTATGCAGAGAGGAAAAAATTTCAGTGTTTGAAAAACGAAAACGACCTCTTATTTATAGCCATTAGCAGCAAGGAATGCGTCTGTTCAGACCCATTTTTTCCAGAACGTTGTGTCTTTTAGGAAAAGTAATGACTTTTCGGAAGGAACAAATCCTTTCAAATGAATTTACCGTTACGCGCGAATTTCAAATAATTCGTTGCGAAATTAATTCTGTTATTTAACTAACATTCTGAATTAATTTATAAGAGAAAATAAATGAATTAACAAGATTTATTAAATAAATTATGTCCAAAAAATATTATCAACCAAATCTGAAGCCGAGTGACGACGGCGCGAGGGACACCTTCTTCTTAACCCTTTAAGAACTAAAGGAAGTGTTTCCTAATATAAGGACAACAATATCCTTTCATCTACCAATGTGGTAAAAATGACTTTTCATTTGCACTTTGCAATGACTTTTCATTTCCCCTCCAAAATTGGTTCCCCCACTTTCCATTTTCTCTTCTTATTTCTCATTTACACCTTGCTAAACCCAACATGCTCCAACAGCATAACTGTTACAGATTCAAATAATCTATGCCAAAAATCACCTGAATGTTTGACCTAAGTCTTTGGAGAAGCTGAGAAAGAAGAGATTGGGTGGTCTGCCGAACTTCTGCAGCAAGGGCTTGAATGACCAGTAACCTTCAGGGGGAGACGAAAAAGAAACAAAAGTACCTTACTAAGTTTTCATCAAATTCAATTATATCAGTTCCTACAGAAAAAACAAAGAAATGACCCAGGACTCACTTGGGGTGCATTGCTGAAAGCTTGGAAACAAATTCTTCTAAATCAGGAGCTTCATCATAGTTTCCATTCCTCACACATCTGCAAAATTAAGAGACCACTCAAGTCTAGCACCACCAAAGCACAGAAGCTAAAAGATATGAGTTCATTCACTAATATGAAATATTAAAAATGTTCTGAGTTTCCCTTTTCGTGTGAATCATCCTATATGATAAATGTTAGGTCTCTAACTTAGATCTCACCTTGCTAGCTTATGGTGATTCATTCCCCAATCAACGTGGGACTCTAACACCCGATTTCACGTCCAGGCCTTGTCCCCAGAGCCCAAACAGGGATAAACATGGCTCTAATAGCATGTAAAAATATGTTATCTAGACTTAACTCAACACCAAAATCTAGTCATGAGAAAAGGATTGTCCAAGTCAATACGAGTAAACTATGCTCAAGTTCACAATCAAAAGTTGGTCATAAGTACTAGGGAGATTTTGAAACTTAATAGGGTGTGTTTCAATTGTTCTCAAAATGTTAATGTTTTGAAGACAATCCTTATTTTTTGAATTAATAATTGTTTTGATTTCAAGCGTTACATGATTTGATGGTACATAAATTTACTTGTCAGGTTTCATTTTTCGAGACTTAAAAATATAAGAATTGTAACGATCGACTTTTCCACAAGAAAAATTATACTAATTCCCTATAAAATAAGCCCTACAAAATTAATTGGTTAGGTACGTTTTGTTGCCAAAGAAGCATAACTTAGAAACGTGGGAATTGGAACATAGGAAAAACTCCCCCCTAAGAAAACTTAAGTTGAACATCTTTGATCGAAAACTTATATTGTACATATAAAAATTATATGAAGTATATAAATTATAAATAACTTTTATATGTATATTAATTTTTGACCTCCCTTAGCGAAGTTTCTGGCTTTGCTAGTAAGCTCATGGCGTATAATTAGAGCCGTCAAAATGGGCTTAGCCTATGGGGCCGGCCCAACCCTACCCGTTACTGGGGCTAGGATTGGGATAGGATTTTTCAAGCCCATTTAAAACTAGGGCTTATAAGCCCGGCCCATATAAGCCCTTGGCTTTTGAGGCTTGATCGGGGCTGGGCTGGGGTCGGCCCATAGGCTAAAACTTTTTATTTAAGAGTAATTTACAATAATCACACTAGTATATAATCTAATTATTTGAATACACACTATGTTGTAATATTATAAATCTTCGTACCCAGATAGTATCTCGAAATATATGGACTCAAAATTGGGTTAATTTGTTCTAGATACACTCTATCCAAGTAGATTTTCATGTATCTAGGATACATATACAAATCTCCCGCCCTTACCTCCTTCCTATCTTGCTTGTCACTTTCTTATCTCATTCCGCATATCCAGTATGAGAGATACATGCTAATTACACTAGATTTTTGTTAGTGTTATTGAAACAACATCATTGTTTGTCATATTTGATTTGAAAATCTTCTCATTTTTTGATGTTATAGAATTATAAGTTTGAAAAGAAAAGAAAAAAAATTAAAAAGAAAAACAGAAGGGCTAGCCCGCCCCAGCCCTCGGCCCTTCTAGGGTTGGGTTGGGTTGAGCATTTTCAGGCCCTACCAAATGAAGGGCCGCCCGCCCTAGCCCTTCGAATTCCTTGTCCCTCGAGACTTGGGCTCGGTGGGGTTGGGCCGGTCCTTTTGACAGCTCTACGTATAATTAATTCTTGCATTAATTATATATGGGTATAATATTGACTTTTTCATATTTAACCTAAAATATTTCATATAAAATTAAATTCCTTCTATTAAATAATTCTATCATCTATTTAAGTAGCAAACTTGGATATAATAGCATTGTAGCAAATAGCAATTAATCTCTCAAAAAGAAAAACATAGTTCACGCCACTTAGCAATTTTTTAGGCTATTATACGGAGTTGTATTATATATATACACACTCTCCATAAAACCCTTTCATGTAACCCTAATAATTCAGAAAAGGGGAAAATGGCTAAACCTTTCAAATCACTACTCAACTTTGACTGCTTTTTTGAATCAAGAAAGAAGAAGAAGAAGAAGAAGAAAATGTTTCCAGGTTTTTTTTTTGTTCTAATTACACCCTACACTTGTGAGATTACACGTTGTTGACTGTATGTGGCTAAAACTCAAATTTCTAATCGCAGAGAAGCTGTCAAAGAATATAATTGAAGAGAAGATAGTAGGGGTGAAGCCATCAAAAAGTATAAATGTTGATCCAGTGAGTTTTAAGTTAATTTTCTTTCATTATTTTAGGTCATCTATGACTATATTCACAAACATAAATAATGAACTACTTTGCTTTGTCCTATCTAGGCCATGGAAATCCACTCCCCCGAGGAAATAATTGTGGATATCCTCAACATCAGATTACCTGTTCCGTCTCTTCTTAGATTCAAATGTGCTTCAAAATTTTGGAAAACATTAATCTCAGATCAATACTTTAAGGCGAAGCATTACAATTATGCCAAGAATAATAAAAAAAATCTTATTGCCCGATTGATCTCATGGGCTGATATTTCATATTATTGTTCTTCTTTATCATCGTATCAACCATTACAAAATATTTGTTTCCCTTCAGACCATAAACCGTGCAATTACATAATATTATGTTGTTGCAATGGCTTGACTCTTCTTTGGTATCGCGGTGACCATTTACTGTGGAATCCATCCACGAATGAATCAGTACAACTTCCTAATCATGAAATTACATCCCTATTCGGTAGCACTTACGGATTGGGATATGACTTGATTAGTGATGACTATAAGATTCTTAGGGTTGAACACATGGGTAATGGTCCCGGACGACCAAGCAAAATCCTTGCACTGAAGAGTGGTTCTTGGAGAAAAATTGGTAACCATCCCCGTGGCTTTTGCAATAATACTGTACCATCTAAAAGCTCTTTGCCATTTGTTCGTGGTGCATTTCATTGGCTCATTAAGGATAATTTACCTAAGTATATTATGATTTCATTTAATATATATCAAATGAGTTGTACGGAGAGATATCGGTGCCGGAGGAAATTTGCAATATTTCCAATGTGAATTATATAAGATGTGCTGTATTAGAAGGAATGCTTTGTGCTTATTGTAACGGCCGAGAGGCGGGGTTAGACACTTTTAAGTTATGGGTAATGAAAGACTATGGTGTCAAGAAATCTTGGACTAAATTATTTACTATACGAAAGACCCATATATTTTTGGTCACACCAATATATATGTTTGTGGATGGTGAAGAGCTACTCCTCTACCAAGAGGATGGTTTTTATCGCAACTTTAGGACCATATGAACCATTGCCTTCAAATCGTACCTTACTACAAGGATGTGTTTATACGGAAAGTTTGATCTCTCCAAAATTACTTATTTAGTGTTATCTTATGATGCTACACTAACCTCTTATTTTATTAGTTTATTATGGTTTGCCAATGTTGTTGGTTTTGCTTATTTCATATTCTCAGAGAGGCGACACGAGCCATTTCTATATACTTCCTAAGAAAGAAGTGATTGAACCCTCCCTTCTATATTATAGTCTTATAGAAATTTTATGCTCGAAGTAATACAACATTTTGAATATGCTTTTAGGAGAAAATAGGTGCTTGGGAAGAGTAGCATAAGTTGAAGAAAATAGTTTTTCTTGAAAAATATTTTTTTGATAAATTCTTTTGAGAAAATACACTTAGAGTTTGTTTGGATAGGCTTATAGTAAATTTTGTATAAATATATATATTTGCGGATGTGTTACGCTACTATGATGTGGCTTGTTCATATCGTGTGTGGCTTGTTCATATCGTGAGCTTAGGACACCCAAAGGACCATATGAATTGTTGTCTTCAAATCGTACCTAATTACTACAAGGATTCATTTATATAAAAGTTTTCTCTCTCCAAAATTACTTTAATATTAACTTATGTTTGATTTCGGTTCTACTTTTAAAAAAGTTTTGGTGTTAAATTCAGTTCTCGATTTTAAGATCTTGATATTTTAGTGAACCAAAAAATCAAAATTTGAATCTATTTAGGATATCTATGATAACTACGTACCATGAGTATTCTAAGTGAAATACAACACCTAAGTCTTTATCCTAACACTACCAAATCCCCCAACATCAGAGTGATTGGTTTTCTTGGTTAAAAAGAGAAAAAAAACACATAAGTTCAATGTTAGAAGTGTGTCAAAGATGTCTTCAGCAAAATATGCTTTTATAAATAATAACAGTATTTTTTATTTTTCTGTATTAATTTAAAATCAAACAAGCCTACATCAGTTGTCTTTTCGTTGGGACACATAGTTGGACATTCTTTTTCTAATTTATTTTTCGCGATGTTTATTTATTGTTTCTTATTGTTGACACTCTTCATAAATACCAAAGAACCGAATTGAACCAAATCAAACCGAAGTAATTTGGTTCGGTATTCGATGCACACTATTGAAAAATTTAAATTTGAAAGAATCAAACGTCCACCCATACTATATTCAGAAACTATATAGTCTCTCAATTATTGATGTTTCACTTACAAAGATCGACAATTACTATTTTAGGTTATAGTACTTCTATTTAATTCTATTGGTATGAAATTTTTTATTTTAAGCCAATTTTTCAAAAATAAAAAACTGTTCATTATATTGTCTCGCCCTACTTGACCTAACACACTAAAAATATATGGTCTCGACAAAATTATGGAATATTTTTTAGATTAAAGAAAAACGTTACTAGGAGAAAACATTAATTGACACTCATACATACGTGCTATTTCTAAATGATCTAGACCTAAGATTAATTAATTAAGAATGCACTGAATTTAATAATTTATCAAAGTAATAATTAATTGTGATTGTACCTATTAAGCGGTTCTACACTTAATGACTGAAATATGGTTCTAAATGAAAATTGGATCATAGTTATAATAAGAAATAATTTAAAAATAGACCATGAGGAGATACCCATGTATGGATCTTCAATCCTAAAATCATATTCAAGCTCCGCACCAACTTTAGTAGGATAATAATAAGAATATAGTGTGGTCTATTGGCCAATCATTTCATTTTGAGTAGCTTATTAATTAATAAATGAACACATATCATGAATTTAAATCTTATTAGTTTCATAAAGTTGAATTTTGGATTTGGCGATTGAAAGGTGAGCCAAAATATTAAGCTAGGTGATCCGGTGGACTAATCAATACGTCTAGGCTAGTCAGACTATTGCCATAAAAAAAAAACAATACTATTTATTTTCTATAAAAATTATACAAAATGCATGCATGTCTATGTGAAAATTAAAATAATCACTTATGTACCTATTTTTTAAATTAAAATTCATAATTCATAATAGAGTATTAATATGCATGGGGTGAAGCATATTGCTCAACCCCCTCCCCCCCATCCTCACTCGAGTCTTTGCGCCATTGTATATGTCCTTGATCAACTTAGTGTATGCCACGGGTACACCCCCTAATTACCTCCAACGAACCTCTCTGGAAACTTTCGTAAGACTTTTCTAGATCGATAAACACCATGTGCAAATCCTTCTTCCTCTCCCTATACTGCTCCACCAATCTCGTCATGAGATGAATATTCTTTGTAATCGACTGTCCTGGCATGAATATGAACTGATTATCAGAAATAGTCACAATTCTTCTTAATCTCAACTTCACAACCCTCTCTCGAACCTTCATGGTGTGACTCAACTAAATTAACAAAATACAAAGGCGGCAAAATAACACATAACATGGTGAAAAATAGATACCACTTGCGAAATATATGTAGATCGATGAAATTTTTTTAAAATATCAACATTTTATATATTCCTCGAACATGATATGTTTTAACTCATAATCTAACACAGTTCTCTATTTCCTTGTTGCATAGAATTTTTCAGAATTCAACTTTCTCAATTTGGGTTGTAAACAACACATTTATGTCGTTGAACATTTGAAATAGATTATTAAGTTATATATTGAAGTTGTTTACTGAAGAAAAAAAAGAGTATAAAGTACATAAATCTCATATATTTGGAGGCTAATTACATTATATTCCAGAAGTTTCCTCAATTACAAATATCTCAAATTTTTCATTGCTTTTGAATACATTTCTTGATTTTCCGATACATTGCAAATGATATTAGTCTATGGGAGGGATGTATCCGAGAGGAGATAGATATGTATCCGAGAGGGGATAGATGTATCCGATAGGAAATAAGGATGTATCCGAGAGGGAATTATGATATCTTAAGTTGTAAATTTTGTAATTTTTCAATAAAATATGTGAGATTATATTGGACCTGTATCACGGGCCTTAAATTATCTAGTACATATATAGAAATGTGAAGCCCTGGACGACCAAGGACAATTTTGTCAACTTAATAAAATTCCAAGCTTAGTTTAAGTGTACATTGTGCATTGAGAGTATGAACTTTCCAAAAAAATAAGCCAAAATTTATGTAATTCTCAATGTATCCACCACTAAGTCAATAGTTGTGGATTCTAATTGTTACACGTGTACCAACACATTGGGAGGAGTAAAGGAAATCATTGCAAAGTTAAAACATGGATCCCATTTATTGATTCACTTCAAAAAGTCTATACATTCAAGATGTATTTAAAAAAAATTGATTTCCTATTTGGTTTGTATATATACGTATTAGAGTTTGATTGATTTTAGTTTGTAGATTGCAAAATTTATTTTTGAATGTACTTATTGCTATACCCGAAATTCAAATTTGAGGCCTTTTAGTCATTTCCTTTCCCATTTTATTGATTCACTTCAAAAGTCTATACATTCAAGACTATATTTTTTTTAAAATCCCATTTGGTTTGTATCTACATATTAGAGTTAGATTGATTTGAATTCGTAGATTGCAAAATTTATTTTCAAATGTAGTTATCACTTTTAATGAGATTTTTTTCATACTCAACATTTAAATTCGAGGCCTTTTAATCATTTCCTTTCTTAGTGTGGTCTGGTCATGAAAAAATATTTTTTATTTTATTAAAAAATTATCGGGGAAGTCGCGTTTGTTCAATAATTTTATACAAAAAATATTTAAAATTTGAATATATATTTCTTAAAAGGCATGACACATTAATATGTCATTTTCATTTGACAACAATGTCCTCCAATTTTGGATGTGCATAATAGATACATAAACTTGTATAGAATTGAACAAGTAGACACATGCATGTGTCCTACTTGATGTCCTATCCGGTGACATAATTCATGTCTTATGCGACATTCTATGTGGCGTCCTATGTGAATTATGCCTCGTAGGACGTGTGTGTCTACTTGTTCAACATTATATAAGTTTGAGTGTTGACTTGTGCACACCCTGTAACACCTCGACTTTTCAAAACGTCTAAATTAACTCGTATCTTCGTGGAAAGACAAGGAGGGTGAGTAATAAATTAAGAATGATGTGGTATGCCATATTTTAAGTGTTCAAGGGTTGCATCTTAAGTTTTGAAGTCAGGTAAGTGGCAAAATAAAGGTTGGCGAAAGTTATCGTAAGTTCCTTTTTAAAGATTTCTCTAAAATTTGGGTCAAAAGTCTTGGATGTTTTCTCACAATATATAAAGAGTTAGAAAACCTATCACCCATTAAATGGAAGGCCTACGAGTCTAGTTTGCAATGCATAAAACCTTGTATCCAACCGACATCGGAGTAAAAAGTTATGAGGGTTTTACTACGGATTGCCGGGGTAGAATCCGGGTCGGGTAAAAATTGTGGTTTGTCGGCTTACTCAATGTTTTAAGCCATGAAAACATTTCTTTTCACTTCCAAACCAGAAAGAAAGCTTAAGAGATGGTTCCTATAGAGTTATTGCATGATAAACGTTGGTTTTTGACGATTTCTACCATTAAAGGTTGCCCCCGTTCCTAGAAATGCGATCTCTACACGTGGCAATCATTTTTCCCTCCTATTAGCTGTGTTTGGAGCTAATTTTTGAAGATATAAATTTATAGTTATTGGTGTTTCTTCAAGGTTTACACTTGGTTAACTAAGGTAATCATCTCGGGACCCTTTTATGGTTATTTTTATGAATTTCTACGGACGTTTCGACAAGTTGGGGCAATATGGCAAATCTGCCGATTTAAGATTAATTATGAACTATTTATAGGTGCATTTCAGCTGTGTATATATAGTGATTGTGAAGCTTAGGATATAAGGAACAACTTTCGTGAAGGAACTACGGTCTTTCGAGCGTTCATTGGAAAGGTAAGTTAAGGCTATTCCCTACTTACGACATGTTTCCTTAAAACTTAAGATCAATGTAATTGGGTTGTTATCCTTGTTACACTTGTAGCCATTATTATTGATTGTTGGCTGCTCGAGTTGATATAATCATCCCTGTCGGGATTCTTATTCAGTTAGTAGCGTCCCTATGTTAGACACGACTTAGAGGAAATTTAAATAGGTTGCTTATAACTAAATTGCTCGCTTTTAGCGATTGGATTGTTATTGTTGCCCTTGGGACTATAGTGGTTAGCTGTAGGAATGTGATTTATGCATAGAAGGGCTATGTTCTGCCTACAGGGCTATATGGATACCTAAAAGAGCTATGAGTTGCCTACGAGGCTATATTGATGCCTAGAAGGACTATGAGTTGCCTACGGGGCTATATTGATGCCTAGAAGGGCTGAGTTGCTTACAGGGCAATATTGACGCCTAAGAAGGCTTTGTGCTTCCTACAGGGCCATGTTGTTGCCTAAGAGGGCTATGAGTTGTCTATAAGCTATGTTGATGCCTAAGAGAGCTATGTGCTGCCTACGTGGCTTTATTAATGCCTAAGAGGGCTATGTGACTGCCTACGAGGCTATATTAATGCCTAAGAGGGCTATGTGACTGCCTACGGGGCTAGGGGACTACCGATAGGGGTATATAGGCTGATTGGCACCTTCCGGGCTTATAAGGTTTGAGTAGGTGGTTTTGTGTGCTGTTTGTACCTGCCGAGCTTATGGGGGTTTGGTTAGTTTGTTGTTTTGTTACTTTTGATAAGTTTAGATTTAGGAGCAGGTCAGTACACTTATCTTATCCTTGATTTATTTATCAGATTATTCTAGTAGATCAGGATACCTCCTCATAGTCTGTCATACTCTGTACATTATGTCGTATGAACGCCCTATTGCCTGGGGGCGTTGGATTCATGCATGCAGGTCCTAACAGACGACCAAGTAGACCTCCTCAGCAGCAGGATTGACTTTTATTCGATTGGCTAACCCCTTTCCTCCGGAGCTACCAGAGTTGGGAGGTTTGTTACCTTTTGTTGTATATATCTTTATGGGTAGGCTGGGACCCTGTCCCGCTAATCTTTACTACTCTTAGAGGCTTGCAAACTAGTGTGTGGGGTGTATAGCTACGTTATGGCCATACTGGCCTATGTCGTTGGTTTACTGAAGCTTATGAGCTGTTTGATGTATTGTATTGATATATACCTGCTTTTAGTTTTGGTGTAGATATCATGGTGGCATCGACGGCCCATTTAGGACTTCTGTGCTAGTTGGCTATTTATTTATATGATCTCCTGGGAGTAGCTGTTTCTTTTATAGATCAGTTGACAGGGGTCTTGCCGGACAAGGGCATAGTTTTAAGCCGAGATATACTTGTTTGTTTTCTTGATTACGTGTGGCTGCCATGCGCTAGTAGCAAATGGTTCAGCATGGTCGGCTCGGGCCTGAGTTTTGGCATTAGAAGCCAGTTGCCCCCCTCGAGTTTGGGGCGTGACAAACATGGTATCAGAGCAACGTTGTATCCTAAGGAGTCTGCAAGCCATGTCTAGTAGAGTCTTGTTTATAAATGTGTTGTGCATCACATTCGATAAGCAAGAAGCTACTGGGCATGTTAGAATGACTATCCTTTTTTTGCTCACCCCGTGCTACAGAGCGGTGTCTGAAGGGTTGAGGTTTCTGGCTTATAATTGATACTTGTATGCAGATAGAGATGACTGATACTAGGCAGACCACAACTAGCCAGGGGCTAGATACAGCTGCAGGCGAGGGTACCGGTAAGGTACCACAGGTGGAGGTAGCCCATTGTGAGACCCAGTGGGAGACATCTTCTCAGCCCCCTATAGCTTCTCCACCGCTTTATGAGCCTCCGAGGGCTACAGGACTTCTGGCTCCACCAGTAGTACCACCTTAGTTTCTTTTATTCCATCTGATCAGGATTTCAAGAATGCAGTATGTATGTTAGCACAATTAGTAGCTGCACAGTGCCAACCAGTTGCGCCAGTTGTTGCCGGACCTTCTGAAGGGTTCGAAAGTTCGAGAGTTCGTGAATTTCTTGCCTTGAATCCTCCACAGTTTATAGGGATAGATTGCAGATAAGACCCTCAGCTTTTTATTGATCAGATTCATAGGATCTTTAGAGTCATGCATGCCTCAACGACTGAGTTAGTTGAGTTAGCAGCATTTCAATTTTGCGATGTTGCAGTATTGTGGTACGAGAGTTGGGGGAGATCTAGGGGAAAAGATGCATCCCTACCCACTTGGGATAGCTTTACAGAAGCTTTCATAGATCACTATTTGCCTCGAGAGATTAGGGATGGCCGGGTGGACCAATTTCTGAACCTCCAACAGGGCAGCATGAGTGTCTGAGAGTACGGGCTGAGATTTGATTCATTGGCTAGATATGCACCAACATTTGTTGATACGATGCATGATAGGGTGCGTAGATTTGAGGGAGGGCTCGACTCAGACTATGTTGACGCTTGTTCTACCGCTGCACTAAATGATAATATGGATATCTCGCGAATTCAGGCCTTTGCACAAGGTATAGAGGATCACTGACATCTACAGTATATGAGTGAGAGGGTCTCGAGAGAGAGACAGAAGAGGGCTAGGCCGCGGGTTCACAGGAAGATTTTTAGGGTGGCCCCAAACACCGATATTCTATTACGCCACCTAGACCTCCACCACAGCAGTTCCAGGGTAGTAGATTTGATCATCAGGAACAGTCAGGCCCAGGTGAAGGTTCACGAGCATCAGGCTCGCAGCAGTAGAGAGGTTCAGGCTAGGCTAGGACAACCCTGCCGTGTTGCGTTACTTGCGGTAGGTTGCATTTTGGGAGGTGCAGACAAGGTTCCACAAGTTGTTATTCTTGTGGACAGGAGGGGCATGGGTGGAGAAACTACCCTACCATAGGTCAAGGTGGTATAGGTCAGTCGACTAGGTCAATAGTAGGTTCCTCCTCATCAGCACAGTCTACAGGGCGTGGAACCCAAACTTCAGCACGTAGAGGTAGAGGCAGAGGCAGAGAGGGAGCATCTAGTTTTGGTAGTGGACAGAACCGTACATATTCATTAATCGACCGACAGGACTCAGAGTCATCACCAGTTGTTGTGACAGGTACACTGATTGTTTGCTCCCATTGTGCTTATGTTTTGATAGATCCTGGATCTACTCTGTCTTATGTTACTCCATTTATTGCGGGGAAATTATGTATAGTAGCAGAGTCATAAGATCGACCCTTTATTGTATCTACACTAGTTGGTGAGTCTATTGTTGCCAGGAGAGTCTATCGAGGTGCACGGTAGAAATTATCGATCGTCAGACCTCTATAGATATCGTAGAGTTAGAGATGGTCGATTTTGACGTCATTGTGGGTATGGACTGGTTAGCGTCTTGTTATGCTAATGTTGAGTGCCAGACAAAGACTGTTAGATTCCACTTTCTAGGAGAGGCAGTTCGGGAATGGAAGGGCGATACAGCGACGCCGAAAGGTAGGTTTATTTCCTATCTTAATGTGAGAAGGATGATTACTAAGGGTTGTATTTATCATCTTGTTCACGTTCAAGATATAGATATAGAACCACCAATTCTTCAGTCTATTCCGGTAGTTAATGAGTTTCTAGATGTCTTTCCAGACGAGCTCCCTGGTAATCTCCAGAATGGGAAATTGATTTTGCTATCGATATGCTACCAAGTACACAATCCATATCTATCCCTCCTTATAGAATGGCTCCTGCTGAGCTAAAGGAGTTGAAGGATCAGCTGAAAAACTTGTTGGATAAAGGCTTTATTAGACCTAGTGCTTCACCATGAGGTGCGCCAGTGTTGTTCGTAAGGAAAGATGGCTCACTAAGAATGTGTATCGATTATCGACAGCTGAATAAGGAAACTATAAAGAATAAGTATCCCCTTCCGAGGATAGATGACTTGTTTGATCAGTTACAAGGTGCTAAGTGTTTCTCACAGATTGATTTAAGATCAGGGTACCACCAGATACGAGTTCGGGAGAAAGACGTTCCAAAGATAACTTTTAGAACTAGATATGGACACTTTGAGTTCTTGGTAATGTCTTTTGGATTAACTAATTCCCCAATAATGTTCATGGACCTGATGAATAGTATATTCAGGCCATATCTAGACTTGTTTGTGATTGTATTTATTGATGATATTTTAGTGTATTCACGTTCAAAAGCTGAGCATGCAAATCATGTGTGAGCAGTCCTTCAGGTTCTTTGAGATCGAGAACTTTATGCAAAGTTTTCTAAGTGTGAGTTCTGGTTGAACTTTGTAGCTTTCTTAGGCCATATTGTATCAGATGCAGGCATTGCGGTTGATACACAAAAGATTGAGGCCATAAAGACTTGGCCCAGACCCATGACTCCGACTGAGGTTCGTAGTTTCTTAGGGTTAGCTGGGTACTATAGAAGGTTTGTAGAGGGGTTTTCTTCAATTTCAGCCCCATTAACGAAGATGACTCAAAAAGTAGCTAAGTTCTAGTGGACTGAGGCTTGCGAGCATAGTTTCTAGGAGCTGAAGGACAGGTTGACATCAACACTAGTTCTTGCATTACCAGAGGGTTCAGAAGGCTATGTGGTGTATTGTGATGCTTCTAGTGTTGGGTTAGGATGCGTTCTAATGCAACATGGTAACGTTATTGCATATGCTTCAAGGGAGTTGAGAAGGCATGAGAAGAACTATTCGACCCACGATTTAGAGTTGGTTGCAGTTGTGCATGCGTTAAAGATCTAGAGACACTATTTGTTTGGCGTTCATGTTGACATCTTCACAGATCATTGATGCTTATCGTGACCAACGACACTAACCTATGGTACGAGTGTTTACGATCATCGATAATATAGTAACCCAACCAAGGGTTGGGGTCGTGTCCCAAGGGAGTGGTTTTGAGAATTAATAGAAAAATAAAATTTAGTTCTAATTAGTCATAGATAAAGACATTAACGAGTAAAAACATAGTAAATTAAAGGGGGTGACTCAAAAGTGTCAAATATCAAATGGGGGTTTGTCACAAGTGTAATAAAAACAACAAAATTTAAGGGGAGAGCAAGTATGAGGAGAAGTCCTTGAGGTGTGACCATAATATAAATTGATATCAATCGTTGAGTACATGATTTCGATAGGAAATTGGCAAGCTAATAGTGACTAGGCTAAGCTTTAGATGTAAATAAGTTCCCTCTCGGGCAACTTACCCAGTTTCAAATGGGTTTCTCTCGGACACCCATTTGTCGCATGAAGGCCAGCCTACGCCTTACCCCACTCACTCTCTAGAGCTAAGTGTTAGTATATGGGACTAGGGCTCACCCTCTCCGGCTGAACCTCATGTCGACCCACTCCTTAGGCCATCAGTCTAGCAGTCTTGGTTTCGTGACCTCTCTCTCGAGCAAGTCGAAAACACATGGGTGGTTTTGTATTTGCAACTACAAACCCATTAAATTAAACCACAACTACTATGTGTAATCACCATTAAAATACATCTAACCTATCAACAAACAAGACCCAACAATAATATCAACACATATTTGCTAAATCACACCCCCAAGAATGGGGGTTTTAGCTAGACATGAACAAGAGATAGAAATTTATACCTAAATGAGCTTGCATTCAAATAGGTATGAAGATTTAAGTCTTGTTACATGCCAAGAATGAAGAATCCAAGAGACCCAACTCCAAATCTTGAAGATGAAAACCCTATTTTTCTTCAAGTCTCCAAAACCCTCTCAAGCTTAGAGCAAAAAGTACTATTCTATTGTGAAAATTCTAATAATGGTTCGACTCTACTAAAATTAATAAAGAGTTTAGTATTTATAGACTTTAGAAAAGAGTTCTGGCGAATCGCTCGACGAGGTTAGTCGGAATCGCTGATTAACTCGACGATTCGCCGTTTGGTATAGTTCATCGCCTTCTTGCACTAGCCTTCAACATCGTTGTGCTCTGTGTCATTGGGAGACATAGTATTGCTTTATGGAACTATTCAGCGAATTGCCGACTGCTCCTTTCATCACCTTTTTGATCATGCTCCTTCAGGGCTTCGCGTACTGGAACAAAGGGCGGAGTGCGTCCCTTCGGCAAATCGCCAAGCGTGCTTGGCAATGCTCATGCTTCAGCTTCTTCGTTTTTTTTAGCCTTTTTGTTCCTTTTTGTGCCTAAGTGGCCATGATTCCACTAAAACTTCAAATACCTGAAACTTAAGTGTTTTCATAAGATATGTTGAATAAATATACATTTGAGGACACTATTTCTATTAAAATAAAGCCCTAAATGAATCCAATTTGTGTACTTATCAACAACCCCAACTTAAACTTTTGTTTGTCCTCAAGCAAACTCAAGTTCAGTCATTCAAAAAGGTGTCTCAAATAGTGCTACACAAGACTAAATCATGAACATACACAACAAGACTCAAATTACTCATGTAAAGATCAATTGTGCACTCAAAGATTCAAATTGTGACACACCAATATCAAAGATTCTCATGCTCGCAATACTTGCTACTTGTGCAAGTTCAAGCTCAACAAAAAGTATCTAAATACCCTCACATAAAGAATGATTCCATATTCACCACAGAGGTTAATCAATTCAAGATCAAGAATCAGATGCAACACTTACACTCAAAAAGAGGAACACAATGCATGTTTCCACCCAAAGGCTTGCCCTTACTTTCTAATTGATCTTCGGTTCGGCTCACTCAAGATAAAAAAGGTCTTTCTAAGGCTTCTAATGGGGGCTGAGTGCAAAGGTATGGTCATTTAGGCTCAGTGACTTTTCATCCTCCTCGTGAGATGTGGTGTTCTCAAGGCATTCCCTTCTTTTTCTTTATCAATTCTTGTTCTAGTGCTTCTAAGTCATCTTTTTATTCACCTCCATGGATTGCTTGGAAACCCGATTTCTTTTGTACTTTATTCCACAAATCTTTTTTTTAAAAGGGTTTCCATTATTCTGCAACACCATGGGTTAAGGGGGACTTTTCTTGCACTTCTTGACCTCTCCTTTTCCTTTTCACCACACCCACAACTTGGGCTTTTGGCCTAAGTTGACTATTTGCTAAACCACAAATCAAGAGGATTATAGGTAGTGGGTCAAGTAAGGTCTAGGGTGCATCAAGGTTCTTCCAAAGAAAGGTAAGACTCAAAGGGTGTTCAAGCGAGTTTCACACTCTGGGGTAGGCCACAAGAGAGGTATATGTCAAATTTGGCTCACACTCTTTAAAAGTTGCCTAAGATCATTTCAAGAGCACACCTTACTAAATCAATCAAACTAACAAGGCAAATTCTAGGTTTATTCATGCAAGGTTCAAAGTAAGCTCATCACACAAGACATCGACACTTAAGTCAAACAAGACCACACACTTTCGCTAGTGTGCAACGGTCATGACAAGAGAATCAATTTGATAAATGGCTAATCACAACGAGATGCAAAAAGTTCACATATTATCTATACAACTTCATTTGGCCTCATCGTAGTTGTACATTCATGTTCGTTCGATTGTAAGTACTATTTAAGTCATCAGTATTGATCAAAACCGAGACTCAATTTTTTTGCAAAAGAACAGCCACATTCAACACATGAGAGGTGGCAGAAATGTGCAAAAATTTCAAAAAATTTTGAAAGGGTCAAAATCATTTTGCAATTGAAAATAAGTGGAGCCTCAAGCTCAAACATTCACAGAAAGCAGTATTAACACAATTTAAAAGCAGAACAACCCAAATATAATAAAAAAATATGAACATCAAATAGCACACGAAAGGTGGGCCTCACCCCACCACAAATAAAAACAATTGTCATCAAATGCAAATAACAAAATATTCAGCAGTCATAATAAAGAAACTCAGAGCGGAAGGTAAAGAGGGGGGGGGGGGTCCTGTTTATGCATTTGCTTCATCTGCCTGTGCATTGGTGTTTGATGCATCAGCTTGATATAAAACAATAGCTTCCGAAGTGTTTCCATTCTGATTTGCATTGTTTTCATTTGCCTTAGCTTCTGCAACGATGTTAGCCTCACCCATTCTATCCACATCATGAGCCGCCAAAAAGGAATCTATGGCTGTGTAGAATCCGCGTCTCCACGGAGGAATGGTGGGATCAATAGGAATCATCCTTCTGGCTCTATCTTCCTTGGTATATTTCCTTTGTCTGGCTAGCTCTGCTTTCTTTTCATCTTCTTTAAACTCACGTGCTCTTACGTTCCAGGGTGGTTCATTTCTCCTAGCGAATTTTGGTCTAGCCATTTCTGCAAAGATTTCAAATACAAGTTAGATAGTAATTTAAACAGGAGAAGGTAGGGTTCCAAGTGCATAATTGCTTCGCCAAACTAGTTGGCGAAGTGCTTATCTAGAGAGACTATTTGCTGAAAGTGATGTACGAATGATACAAGGGCGCAGATAAAGGGCAAACAGAGGGTCTTTTGGTGAGTTGCCGAGTGCGGCTTGTGATTTAGGCTGACCGCCTAAAGCCATAGATCAATCGATACTTATAACATCCAGTCAAAGGCGAAATGAGGACATTAGGCGAACCGCCGAGAAATTCGGTGAGTTTTGTTCATCTCGCCGAACAGCTAAACGTGTCTATTTTCAACCCATTTCTTCTCAAATTTCACCCCGCAACCCAGATAACGCAATTTAGGCTTAAATAACTCAATTTCAACGAAGACCCAAATAAGTTTCACATTTTCCCCACGTAAAGATTCAACTCGAAGCACAGTCGAATAGGAGTCCCTCAAATCATGTGACAACTACTAAATCATAATCAACAATACATGCAATCCTAGTAACTCAGAGATTCAGCAGTGATTTAATCAATATCAATAGAATTATGCAAATGAGTACAATGTTAATATCTTAAACGCGGGGTTAGAGTTACCAACCTTTGATGCCGAATAGATACTAATGAAGTGCTAGTCAACAATGCAATCCAACTTCGAGCACAATTCAACAACTAAAATACTCTAAAAGTACAAGAACTATAAGGCTGGAGTGCAGGTGTGAGTTTGACAGGACGAAGCAGTGAGGGAAAGTGAATGAAATAGAACTTTTAAACCTGTGGCTTGCAAAAACCATCCAGTTTCCGCCCATTCGGTGATGTGAGACAAGTTCGCCCATTCACTCGGCGAACCGCCAAATGTCTAGTTTCTTCGCCAAATGTAACAGGATTTGCAACTCATGTGAGGATTCCAATGGCGGTCCACATCGAGATTGCCGACATGGTCAGTGATACGCCACTAATTTTCTACAAATCGCCGAGTTTTACATGATCCAAGATGACAGTGCCTTGAGTCAAATGGCGGATAGAATCGTGTTCGCCGATCTTGTCGGCGATCCGCCAACTTGAATTGTTGCTTGCCTCCATATACTATTTCAATCACCTCTTTTACTTTAACATGTACAAACAACACACCATTATTCTACTAGTAATTATGAAACACTTAAAGGGTTTTGGGTTGCCTCCCAAACAGCGCCTTAGTTAACGTCGTGGCACGACGCGGGTTAGCACCTAAACTTTACTTTTGGGGGTAGCCAAAACATCATCTGGCAACCCCCTGCCTTGTGCCTGGTGGAGATTAGAAATTACATGACCCAAGAGAGTTTCAATTAGCTGGATAGATCTAGAGTGAGAACTGCTCATCTGATTTAGCACTTTTACGTTTTCTCTAATCTTCTCTAGCACTCTATCTTGCTCATTTAGCTTTTGAAGAATGGTTAAACACATATCTTCGATACGTTTATTTTTTATGTCCACAAATCTTCCCTGCTCAATAGGTGGTCTGCATTTGCTCTTCTCTTTGGACACCACCTCCAGTTCCTCGACCCTTTGGGTCAAGCTATCCATCTGACCCAGCA
Organism: Solanum stenotomum; assembly: GCF_019186545.1. NCBI lineage: Eukaryota > Viridiplantae > Streptophyta > Magnoliopsida > Solanales > Solanaceae > Solanum > Solanum stenotomum. Next base: position 36,962,739 of record NC_064282.1, read on the forward strand.
AAATAATCAATTATTGGTCCTTCTCAATATCCTTGTTGGTTTTAGCCACAAGGTCAAGGAATTTGGCTGCGGCCTCATAGGAGTATATCTCACGGCCACCTGGCATAAGTCAGTTGATTAACCCTCTGTTTCTGGGATTTACACTCCTATAGAAGCATTCCAGTAGAACTAAATCGGGGATTTCATGAGTTAGGTATTGTAGCAATAGTGTTTTAAACCTCAACCACGACTCATGAAAATGTTCTCCTTCAAGATGCTTGAAGTTCAGGATGTGATCCCTGAATCTCATCACTTCTACTAGGAGGTGCTCCATTGGTCCACCTTCCCCATCATGTATACTCATTATCCTATCTCAACACCCAAGCAAGCTAGAAAAAACTAAGAATTAGGTAAGTAGACTACAAATAAGAAGAACAAAAATTCTACTAATCTAAAAATTCTCAAATAACACCACTCCCCGACAACAGCACCATTTTGATGCTTATGGTGACCAATGACACTAACCTACGGTACGAGTGTCTACGATCGTCGATAATATAGTAACCCAACCAAGGGTTAGGGTCGTGTCCCAAAGGAGTTGCTTTGAGAATTAATAGAAAAATAAAATTTAGTTCTAATTAGTCATAGTTAAATACATTAACAAGTAAACACATAGTAAATTAAAGGGGGTGACACAACAGTGTCAAATATCAAATGGGGGTTTGTCACAAGTGTAATAAAAATTACAAAATTTAAGGGGAGAGCAAGTATAGGGAGAAGTCCTTGGGGTGTGATCGCAATATAAATTGATATTAATCGTTGAGTACATGATTTCAATAGGAAATTTGCAAGCTAATAGTGACTAGACTAAGCTTTAGATGGAAATAAGTTCTCTCTCGAGCAACTTACCCCATTTCAAATGGGTTTCTCTCGGACACCCATTTGTCGCATGAAGGCCAGCCTACGCTTTACGACACTCACTCTCTCGAGCTGAGTGTTAGGATATGGGACTAGGGCTCACCCTCTAGGGCTGAACCTCATGTCAACCCACTCCTTCAGCCATCAGTCTAGCGGTCTTGGTTTCGCAACCTCTCTCTTGAGTAAGCCGAAAACACATGGGTGGTTTTGTATTTGCAACAACAAACCCATTAAATTAAACCACAACCACTAGGTGAAATAGCCGTTAAAATACATCTAACCTATCAGCAAACATGACCCAATAATAATATCAACACATATTTGCTAAATCACACCCCAAGAATGGGGGTTTTAGCTAGACATGAACAAGAGATAGAAATCTATACCTAAATGAGCTTGCATTCAAATGGATATGAAGATTTAAGTCTTGTTACAGGCCAAGAATGAAGAATCCAAGAGACCCAATTCCAAATCATGAAGATGAAAACTCTATTTTCCTTCAAGTCTCCAAAACCATCTCAAGCTTAGAGCAAAAAGAACTATTCTATTTTGAAAATTCGAATAATGGTTTGACTCTACTAAAATTAATAAAGAGTTTAGTATTTATAGACTTTAGAAAAGAGTGTTGGCGGATTGCTCGACGAGGTTAGTCAGAATCGCCGATTAACTCGGCTATTCGCCATTTGGTGTAGTTCATTGCCTTCTTGCACTAGCCTTCAGTATCATCGTGCTTTGTGTCATTGGGCGACATAGTACTGCTTCGTGAAACTATTCGGCAAAACGCCGACTACTCCTTTCATCGCCTTTTTGATCCTGCTCATTCAGGGCTTCGCGTACTGGAACAAAGGGTGGAGTGCATCCCTTCGGCGAATCACCAAGTGTGCTTGGCGATGCTCAGGATTCAGCTTCTTCGTTCTTTTCAACATTTTTGTTCCTTTTTGCGCCTAAGTGTCCATGCTTCCACTAAAACTTCAAATACCTTAAACTTAAGTGTTTTCATCAGGTATTTAGAATAAATAAGCATTTGAGGACACTATTTCTATTAAAATAAATCTCTAAATGAGTCTAATTTGCGGACTCATCAATCATAAAAGCCTTCAATATATCTTTAGACAAACGGAGTTAAATCTGCGACAATGTCGATGGCTTGAGTTTCTGAAAGACTACTACGTGAACATTTTATATCATCCAAGAAAGGCGAATGTGGTAGCTGATGCCCTCAGTCGAAGATCTATGGGTAGTTTATCATATTTAGGTGTTGAGAAGCCTGAGCTAGCGCGAGAGCTTCATTAGTTAGCTAGCTTGGGAGTCAGATTATTAGAGGCAGAAGATAGTGGGGTAACAATTCAGGACACAGCCGTATCATCACTACAAGAAAAACACAGTCTCTAAGTAAGGGAAAGCTAGTCCCTAAAAATCTATATCTGGTCCCAAATGCGAAATAGAGACCAGAAAAGGTTGGTCGCCACTCGTCGCAACCACCTTAGTCGCAATTGGTCTTTAGCGACAAAGAGAAAAGGCTGGTCGTTACATGGCATTGGAGACGGGGAAAAATCTTCTCGTGAAATGCTTTTAGAGACAACATATCTGGTCTCAAATAGACCAAATAAATCTTGGGATTTCAGGTCGTTAAATCACTTTAGCGACCATCAACAACTTGGTCCTAGAAATCGTTAGAGACGAGAACATTCTGGTGCTTGATTAGTTTAATTTAGAGACGATAATAACCTCGTCCTTGATTAGTTTAATTTAGAGACGATAATAGTCTTGTCCTTGATACGATAATGACCTGGTCCTTGATTAGTTTTAGAGATGAGAATGATCTGGTCCTTTATTAGTTTTTGAGACGAGAATATTACGGGTCCTAGATTATTCCTTAGAGACGAGACATTTCTGATCTTAAATTGTCCTTTAGAGACGAACAACATTTCTGGTCCTAGTTAAATTGATACCACAATAAATAAAGCTCTTTAACAAACACTAAATCTCTACTAAAACTCTTGATTAAAAAAATTATATAGAAAGACAAAACAAATAAGATAGAGATAAAGATTGCGATTAATTATAATAAATTGGTTAACATCCCATGATGTTAGTTGCAATATTTTTTTCAAAAAACTTATCTAACATCCGAGTTAGACTATACTATTGAGTTTTTCATAACATTCATAGAAAACTTATAACAAGCTTGTGCGTTACTTCCAAACTTGTATATTGACTTGAAACTTCAATCTTCAAAATCTGCTGGTTCAAAATTTAAAAAAATGATAAATAATTATTGTATACATGTAAATTTCATACTAGAATTAGGTCGATCACTCACCCCAAAAGCAGTTCAAATTTCAACAAGTGTTATCTAGAAACATCAACAAAAGCTGCCGAACATAAGAAAAAATGATTAGAAAAACATTGAGATGCATTTATCAAGAATCCAAATACTACAGCACTGCATTTATCAAGAATTCTCTATTTGTGCGTAGAGAATTTAATAAATAAAGAGGTAGTCCAAGAATGCAGCACTGCAGACTGCTGCATCTCTGTATATATATGGAAGTACCAATGCTCCTATAATAGATGTAAATATTGTTCCTACTAGATAAGTGGCAGTGCCACAAGTCTCTGTAGACACTTTTTGATAAAGTAATATATTTTCTTATTCAGCAAAAATAAAAGAATGCAGCAGTGCAGAACATGGAGAAAAAAGGCACACTGGTTTGTTTACACTTATGATAGAAACAGTGAGAAGAAGGGCACTCTATATCAGAACCTGAATTCTGTACAAAGTTTTGTTTATTGCGAGAACAGAGACCACATCGATGACCTTGAGAATCTGATTTCACTAAACTTCCTTATTCTTAATGTGTTATAAACGAGACGTTGAGACTATACCCTGCAGAACCACTTATTTTTCAGTGGTAGAGTTGCCTAAAACTACTGTTATTCTACTAGCTAAGGTCTTGTGAAATTTTCGAACAAGAACCTCTCTACTTAACCAGTTCTTAGAGGCTAAGTATTGTACTGGAACTCATCCAGTTGTAAATAAATGGAGATCTGGACAATCGCATATGTGGAAAAGGATGATGGAGGTTAAAAAATATTATGATCATCACATACTCTGGAAAATTGCTAAGGGAAATTGCTCTTTCTGGAGGGATAACTGGACGGGAAAAGGCCCCCTTTGTAACCTCCTTAATCATCAAGAAAGCTCTAAGGATATCAAAGTCTCGGACTGCATTGTAAATGAAATATCAAATATGCCAAAACTGATGGATATAATTCCTTCTCACATTGCCGAGCACATTCAAGGAATCAAAATTCATGATTCACACAAAGACGTCTCAGTTTGGACCCTTGAAGACACGGGCAGATTTACATGTAAATCAGCTTGGAGAAGCATAAGGAAATTTAAAACGATTTCTTTAACTTGTATAAAGAACTAGCATCCTAAACTCTCTTTTAAAGTTTCTTTTTTATTTTACGAATGTTATCAAATAGTTTACCTACTGATGATAAACTTTACAGGTTCAAAATACATGGCTCGTCTAGATGCCATTGTTGCAGAGTGCACAAAAATGATAACATTGAACACATTATTGTAGAAGGAGACATAGCAAAGGAAGTCTGGTAGTTTTTCGTAGGAAGCTGTGGTATCATCAACAATAACACACATATCAGATCCACTTTGATTAACTTGTGGGTGCACAAATCAAAATACAAAGTACATGACGATTCTACAATGTTTTCCTAATGGTTAATGTTTGTGCAATCCCATATCGACTCGAAGCAACATATTGTCAGGGAAAAAGGTTATGGGGAATGCACTAACCCCATTCCATAGTTTCTCATGGCTACTTAAGTATACATGCATTCAGAAAAACCTTGAACAACCCAGCAAACATGACATCAGTTACTACTTTCTAAGGACACTACGAATACTTCTGCTTGATTGAGTTTAAATTCTAAGACAATCAGAACAAGAAAACTTGTAGAGATGAGGATGGATTTCGCCAAATCTAGTTTCTATCTTTTAGCTAGAAAATATTAGCTACCATCCTTTTTTGCCAGAATTAGTCTAACTAGAAAGTGACTATATGCAAATCAACTAAATAAACTAAAAAGTTAGGTATTTGTTGCTTACTTGGTCAACAAAAAAGTAGAGGTCATTCAGTTGAAACAAAAGATGTCGCAGGTTGAACATGTGACTGTTGACCAGCGGAGAGTTCCTTCATTTTTATTATTTCTTTCATCTCATTTTCTAAGGTAGACAAGCGATCGTTCAAGGATTTGTTTTCCTCATTCAAGGATTTCTTTTCTTCATTCAAGGATGTGTTATCCTCTTGAGATGAACGTAGAGCAGAAAATAGTTCAGCCTTTGAAGAAGTTCCACCTTTTAAATCGTTCGCCTTTACTCCACCCCCGAATCCTACATGGCTACGAGTTTGAGGTCCACAACATTTTTCAACAATCTCTATGCTAGGTAGAGATGGTTCTGCTTGAACAAGTTCTTGGAGTTGAGCCTACGAAATATATAAAAGAACATTTTCTATCAAAACACATAACAATTTCAAGTAATAAACATATTGAATTTACCAAACGTACATGTTTTTCAATTTCTTCAGGTTCAACAAGCTTGTTATCTTTCTTACGAGTCTCGAAGAAAATGGTTGCCAAATCTGGTGGATTGCCATTTTTCCCTCCCTTTACATCAAAGGCAAACATGTCAAAGAACTCAAACCTTGTAAATATTTATGAAATAGTTTTATGATAATACCTTTTGATAAATAATCTCTTGAATAGGCTTGCTACCAATATGATGAAGCATCGTCAACTTAGCTCTATTTACTGCATTCCTACTGCTTCTTGACTAAATACAAAATTGTCTTAGTTGGTAGAATTTACTTTGTTTGGAAAGAAAGAAACTAGAAGATTTTCCAAAAGAAACAAATGCAAGATTGAGGTACTGCTGCAATCTGTTACTGGAAATCCATCAGAAGGGGAATTCACTTATCCTTTCAATGCTACTGTTCCAACAATTTACAAAACTACTTCTAACATTACTACCTCTATTTTACATATCACTAAGAAGCAGTTCAACAAAGCGAGATTGAGGTACACGTGGATCAGTTTGTGGAGCAGTCTATACCAAATGGCTGATGCAGCAATTCAAAGCACGATTACTATTTCAGCAACATGGATCAACAACTGGATATATTTGGTGCTAATGAGGTAAATCAAGTAGTAGAAAAGAGTGAAAAATATACTATTAAATCATTAGGGATACCTGGAAACTTTCAGAAGGAAAATGTTCCTTTACTAGCCATTCTCATTCTCTTTTGTCTACTCCCCTTGGAATATTCCTAAGAGACTGTTGAATAGGCTTATCCTTCACATATTTTGCATGCAAGTGTCCTCTCCATTTGTTCCATAACTCATTCATCCATCCCAAGATATGATCACGATGATCATTCATGTCAACACTCGCAAATGTATGCTACAATAATCAAAGCATGAGTTCGAGTTATTAATAAGGAAAACGTATCAGGAAAGGATGTCAAAATGAAAAAGAGCTTTGTTCTATTAGAATAAGCAAATATTCCAATAGAAAAAGAATTCCAGTTGCACATTTACTTATTCCAGTAGCTCATAATAACTCCAGTAGCAACAAATGTTCCAGTAGAAAAAGAGCTATGCATCTTCTACATCTACTTTTTCTTTTTCATCTCTTAGAGAGAAAAAAATCCAGTGATTCACATACATTTGAATGCAGTAGCACAAGTGAACTGTGAAAATTATTCGACAAGCAACTCTATAATTGAATCACATATAAATTTGTTACCTCAACGGCTGCGCACATATGATTCAACTTTTCTTGTTTAATATCATTCCAAGATGATACTTCCAATAGACATATATTACGATCACGAATAATTTTTCCCAAATGCCTCGAAAATAATTTGCTATTTGTTCCAACCGTTCGATTATTGTAAAAGGTTACTTTCAGCTTTTGTCCAATTTCAAGTGCAGAAACTTCTTTGCACATGTTGCTCCCTCGAACTTTTCTTACCTTTTTTGGATTAGGTGAACCTACAGTTTCATAATTTGGTAAAGACTAGCGATCAAATTCAGTTCTACAAACTAATAACATAACATATGTATAAGAATACATACCTTTTTCAGTTGTTTCGGTGTGTTTCATAACTTGATCAGTGGATGGAGGCAATGAAATATGGATTTGCTTATCATCTTTCTCAATAACCAAGGAATTTCTATCCATTTTTTGCATTTCTTGACTAGAAGACTTGGTAGTATTCGATCTTGTGCTTTCAGAAGACATTGTAAACTCAGATCTTTGCTCTATTCCCTTTCCTGTAGCACTTGGATCCGAGAAAATGTAACATAACAATTCCTCAAAATACAATAGTTCTAAAAAAAACACAGCAGAGTTCAAACCAAACTTACTTGTTTCAACTTCTTTGGTGTATTGCTTAACTTGATTAGTACATGTCGGAGATGGAATATTAATTTTCATGTTCTCTTTCTCAAGATCCAGGGAGTTCTTACACAATGTTTCCATTCCTTGAGTACTAGACATTGTATAACTTTTCTGTCCTAGTCCTCGAGTCTTCCCTATAGAACGTAGAGAAAATAAATAATATTATCAATACTTAACATAGTGTTTTGGAGCATGAGAAGTTGAAGAACAATGACAAGAACTCGTTGAGAATAAGAGATTGTTAAATAGAAAAAATAGAATGTAATCACTAGGTTGTACATAACGATTACTAGTTGAATATAACATTCTGTTTAATAAAAAATATATATATCTTACTTGTTTCAATTTCTTGGATGTAGTGGTTAACAAGATCATTAGATTGAGAAAATAACTTCTTAACTGGCATATTCCCTTTCTCACCCAACAATTTAAGTCCAACTCCTCGGCATCGTCCCTTTCCAATAGAACCAGGCGCAACAAATGTATATCTCAAAGTACTCTTCATAGTTGAACTGTCCTCATTTTCAGTCTTGACAAGTTTCATCTTGAACCTGCAAAAAAGTCCAAAAGTAAAAAATAATAAGAAATAATGTCTGATAGTGTAGTTACAAAATTAGTCATGCTTTCATAATGTGTAACAATAAATATATCAATTCATAAAAAAAGATACTTTACCTCATTAGTTCTTTTTCGTTTCTTTTGTGAAGGACTTCCTAACTCTACAACATCATCA
>NC_064282.1:36970961-36976403 GCF_019186545.1 Solanum stenotomum
TGGGTTCTTTACTTGATAACGATCGCTTAAACTTCTGTAGGGAGGTGTAATTTGAGCGTATCAAATTTTGGCGCCGTTGCCGGGGAATTTGGCTTTTAGATTTATTTTAACTACATTATTGAACGTTAGTCAAATATTTCCTAATTTTACTTTTTCTCTTTGTTTTTGTCTCTCTCAGGTTCTAACTCTAGTGTATGCCAAGTACACAGAGCCAGGGTGAACCACTTACTCCTTACGATCCAGAGCTGAACCGCACTTTGTGAATAATGAACAATCCAAGAGATCCAATTGATCCTATCGGAGGAAATCTAGATGATGCAGTTGAGTTACAACAACAGAGGGTAGTTGGTGGGGACAACCAGGTTCCAGCTGAAAATTGTTTGAGGGATGCGTTGAGGGCGCAAGATCCACTAGGCCCACGACAACATGACAACTATCGGGGCAACATGAATATAGAAGACTTTGATGGACCTATTGTCTTACCCCCTCTACCTCCAGGGCACACATTTGTGGTGACTAGTAGTTTGATGCAGATGCTTACAGCAAGAGGCTTATTCTCAGGATCGCCATCGGATGATCCACATGCTCACTTAGCCAAGCTAAGGGTGGTTTGCAAAAGTTGTGTAGGTAGACCAGACTTGGATCTCGATGTCATTGGATTACGAGTGTTTCCTTTGTCACTGACAGGCGATGCTGCAATATGGTTCACTGAGCTTCCTTATAACTCAATATTTACATGGGACCAACTTGCGGAGGTGTTCCGATCGAAGTACTATCCAGTGTCCAAGAAGCTCAATCACAAAGATAGGTTCAACAATTTTGTAGCATTACCTGGAGATTCTGTGAGCAACTCTTGGGACAGATTCACTGCATTTGTAAGAGGTGTTCTAAATCACCGTATTAATTATGAGTCGCTGAAGGAATATTTCTATCGAGGATAGGATGATAACAATAAAGCAGTTCTTGACACTATTGCTGGAGGTTCATATGGTGATTGTACATATGCACAAATTGCTGAAAAACAGGAGCGGATCTCTCGCAACAATAAAGCATGGAGCACTAGGAGGTCAGATACTGGGAGAAACACATTTGCCGTTCATAATACAACTGTCAACTCTGCAGATGATATTCGTGAGAAGATGGCCCAGATGAGGACAGAGTTGGGGATGGTATTAAAGCATGTGAGTGAAGGAGCAGAAAAGGTAAATGTTGTAAACTACTTAACTAGAACTCCACCACCAGTTGAGGAGTGTTACTATGAAGAGGATGCTCATGCTGTGAATGATCAGACGGGGGGTTTCCGACCAAATGCCCAAGGATCCAACACGGAAAATTGGCGCCAAGGTCAAGGGAACCAAGGTCGAAACTATGGAAATTACAACAGAGAGGGTCACTATGTCTGGGATGGGAACTTCAATCGCGATAACAACTACAACAGGAACAACTATGGCAACAGAAACGATCGGATTGGACCCTATGTTCCCCCTCAAAATTGGGAATCTGGTGCTAGGGAAGGTGGAGGTAATATGGCACGTATTGAAGATATGACGCAGAAGATGATTAGAAGGTTTGATGCAACTGATGAGAATGTGAAGAAGATGAGAAATGACTTGTCTGGTATTGGTCAAAAGGTTAATGCCCATGCAGTGTCAATAAAACATCTAAAGCAGCAGATGACTCAGTTATCTACTACAGTGAACCCGCGTCAACCTGACAGTCTTCCTAGCAACACCATCCAGAATCCAAAGAATGATGGTCATTGTATGGCAATTACTACTCGAGGGGGTAAGCAAACCATAGATCCACATATGCCGTCTGTGGTTGATGCTGAGATTACAAAAGAAGATGATGTGGTGGAAGTTAGAGAAGAGTCTGAGACTGCGACAGAGCAAGAAGTGGAGATATCTCAGAAAATGGTCCCCATACCTAGACCTCCACCACCTTTTCCACAGAGGTTAGTGAAGAATACTGAAGATGGTAAATATCGCAGGTTTATTACTATGTTAAAGAAGCTTTCTATCAATGTTCCTTTGATAAAAGCCTTGGAGCAAATGCATGGGTATGCAAAGTTTATGAAAGATATGGTGACAAAGAAAAGGTCTGTGAGTTTTGAAGATGAGGATAGACTGCAGCATTGTAGCACTATTGCTACAAGATCTTTGGTACAGAAGAAGAAAGACCCTGGTGCTTTCACGATCCCATGTACTATAGGGTTGTTACATTTTGCTAAGGCATTGTGTGATCTTGGTGCTAGCATCAACCTCATGCCCTTGTCTATTTACAAGAAGTTGGGTCTAGGGGACCCAAAGCCCACTGCAATGCGGTTACTAATGGCCAATCGAACTGTGAAGAGGCCCATTGGTGTACTCCATGACGTGCTAGTGAAAGTAGAGTCTTTCATCTTTCCGGCGGATTTTGTGATTCTTGACTATGAGGTTGATTTTGAGGTTCCCATCATCCTTGGGAGACCATTTCTTGCCACAAGGCGTGCGTTGGTTGATATGGAAAATGGGCAGATGAAGTTCAGACTGAACAATGAAGAAGCAACTTTCAATATTTGTAGGTCCATGAAGCAGAACGGTGAGCTCCAAACAGTATCTGCTATAACTTACAGAGTGGAGAGTGGGTCAGAAGTGCAAATTGAAGAGCGACTAGGTGTTGAGGCACTAGAAGTAGTTATGATGAATTTCGATAGTGATGGTATTGAAGAGTATGATGAATTGGTATCCGCACTCGATAAGTGTGAGTATCGGTCCAAACCAAAAAAGTATGAGTTAGAGATGAAGAGTCGCGAGTCCCCACCCACAAGACCATCTATTGTGGAGGCACCGAAATTGGAGCTCAAGGCTCTACCACCGCACTTGAGGTATGTCTACTTGGGCGAAGAGAATACTTTACCGGTCATCATTGCAGCAGATTTGAATGTGAGGCAAGTAGAGTGTTTGGTGACTGTGTTAAAGAGGTTCAAGTGAGCTATTGGGTGGACTATTGCAGATATTATTAGGATCCCCCCCCCGGTATTTGCTCTCACAAAATCCAACTCATGCCAAATCATAAGCCCAGTATTGAGCACCAGAGAAGATTAAATCCACCTATGCAAGAGGTAGTTAAAAAGAGATCATCAAGTGGCTGGATGTAGGAGTCATATATCTCATTGCAGATAGTAGTTGGGTATGTCCTGTGCAGTGTGTGCCTAAAAAGGGAGGTATGACTGTGGTTTCAAATGAAAGAAATGAGCTTGTTCCAATAAGGCCCGTTACTGGATGGAGAGTTTGTATGGATTACCAGAAGTTGAATGCATGGACTGAAAAGGACCACTTTCNTGGATGTCATTGGATTACGAGTGTTTCCTTTGTCACTGACAAGCGATGCTGCAATATGGTTCACTGAGCTTTCTTATAACTCAATATTTACATGGGACCAACTTGCGGAGGTGTTCCGATCGAAGTACTATCCAGTATCCAAGAAGCTCAATCACAAAGATAGGTTCAACAATTTTGTAGCATTACCTGGAGATTCTGTGAGGAACTCTTGGGACAAATTCACTGCATTCGTAAGAGGTGTTCCAAATCACCGTATTAATGATGAGTCGCTGAAGGAATATTTCTATCGAGGACAGGATGATAACAATAAAGCAGTTCTTGACACTATTGTTGGAGGTTCATATGGTGATTGTACATATGCACAGATTGCTGAAAAACAGGAGCGGATCTCTCGCAACAATAAAGCATGGAGCACTAGGAGGTCAGATACTGGGTGAAACACATTTGCCGTTCATAATACAACTGTCAACTCTGCAGATGATATTCGTGAGAAGATGGCCCAGATGAGGACAGAGTTGGGGTTGGTATTGAAGCATGTGAGCGGAGGAGCAGAAAAGGTAAATGCTGTAAACTACTTAACTAGAACTCCGCCACCAGTTGAGGAGTGTTACTATGAAGAGGATGTTTATGCTGTGAATGATCAGACGGGGGGTTTTCGACCAAATGCCCAAGGATCCAACACGGAAAATTGGCGCCAAGGTCAAGGGAACCAAGGTCGAAACTATGGAAATTACAACAGAGAGGGTCACTATGTCTGGGATGGGAACTTCAATCGCGACAACAACTACAACAGGAACAACTATGGCAATAGAAACGATCGGGTTGGACCCTATGTTCCCCCTCAAAATCGGGAATCTGGTGCTAAGGAAGGTGGAGGTAATATGGCACGTATTGAAGATATGATGCAGAAGATGATTAGAAGGTTTGATGCAACTGATGAGAATGTGAAGAAGATGAGAAATGACTTGTCTGGTATTGGTCAAAAGGTTGATGCCCATGCAGTGTCAATAAAACATCTAAAGCAGCAGATGACTCAGTTGTCTACTACAGTGAACCCGGGTCAACCTGACAGTCTTCCTAGCAACACCATCCAGAATCCAAAGAATGATGGTCATTGTATGGCAATTACTACTCGAGGGGGTAAGCAAACCATAGATCCACCTATGCCGTCTGTGGTTGATGCTGAGATTATAAAAGAAGATGATGTGGTGGAAGTTAGAGAAGAGTCTGAGACTGCGACAGAGCAAGAAGTGGAGATATCTCAGAAAGTGGTCCCCATACCTAGACCTCCACCACATTTTCCACATAGGTTAGTGAAGAATACTGAAGATGGTAAATATCGCAGGTTTATTACTATGTTGAAGAAGCTTTCTATCAATGTTCCTTTGATAAAAGCCTTGGAGCAAATGCCTGGGTATGCAAAGTTTATGAAAGATATGGTGACAAAGAAAAGGTATGTGAGTTTTGAAGATGAGGATAGGCTGCAGCATTGTAGCGCTATTGCTACAAGATCTTTGGTGCAGAAGAAGAAAGACCCTGGTGCTTTCACGATCCCATGTACTATAGGGTTGTTACACTTTGCTAAGGCATTGTGTGATCTTGGTGCTAGCATCAACCTCATGCCCTTGTCTATTTACAAGAAGTTGGGTCTAGGGGACCCAAAGCCCACTGCAATGCGGTTACTAATGGCCAATCGAACTGTGAAGAGGCTCATTGGTGTACTCCATGACGTGCTAGTGAAAATAGAGTCTTTCATCTTTCCGGCGGATTTTGTGATTCTTGACTATGAGGTTGATTTTGAGGTTCCCATCATCCTTGGGAGACCATTTCTTGCCACAAGGCGTGCGTTGGTTGATATGGAAAATGGGCAGATGAAGTTCAGACTGAACAATGAAGAAGCAACTTTCAATATTTGTAGGTCCATGAAGCAGAACGGTGAGCTCCAAATAGTATCTGCTATAACTTACAGAGTGGAGAGTGGGTCAGAAGTGCAAATTGAAGAGCGACTAGGTGTTGAGGCACTAGAAGTAGTTATGATGAATTTCGATAGTGATGGTATTGAAGAGTATGATGAATTGGTATCCGCATTCGATAAGTGTGAGTATCGGTCCAAACCAAA
>NC_064282.1:36976711-37044734 GCF_019186545.1 Solanum stenotomum
AAAAAGAGATCATCAAGTGGCTGGATGTAGGAGTCATATATCTCATTGCAGATAGTAGTTGGGTATGTCCTGTGCAGTGTGTGCCTAAAAAGGGAGGTATGACTGTGGTTTCAAATGAAAGAAATGAGCTTGTTCCAATAAGGCCCGTTACTGGATGGAGAGTTTGTATGGATTACCAGAAGTTGAATGCATGGACTGAAAAGGACCACTTTCCCATGTCATTCATAGACCAAATGTTGGATAGACTTGTAGGAAAGGGTTGGTATTGTTTTCTTGATGGGTATTCGGGCTACAATCAAATTTCTATAGCTCCAGAAGACCACCTTCACTTACCCATATGGGACTTTTGCTTTCAAACGGATGCCATTCGGGTTGTGCAATGCTCCAGTAACCTTCCAGCGGTGTATGATGTCGATATTTTCTGACATGGTGGAGGATACTATTGAAGTGTTCATGGATGATTTTTCAGTGTTAGGTGATTCTTTTGATCGTTTTCTAGATCATTTGGCCGAGGTGCTTGAAAGGTGTGAAGACTGCAACTTGGTGCAGAATTGGGAGAAGTGTCATTTCATGGTTAAAGAAGGTATAGTGTTGGGTCATCGAATTTCAGAGAAAGGTATTGAGGTTGATAGAGCTAAAGTTGAGGTAATAGAAGTTTTCTTGGGCATACAGGTTTTTATAGGAGATTCATCAAAGATTTCTCCAAAAATGCACATCCGCTATGCAAACTGCTCAAGAAGGAGTGTAAGTTCTATTTTGATGATGATTTTCTTAGAGCATTTGAAGAGTTGAAGAAGAAGTTGGTTACATCACCAATCATTATTTCATAAGATTGGGGACTTTGCTATCGGCGGTGGCACAAGATGTTGAGAATCATATATTTCCAGTGGCTTTCTGTGTTGTGGACAAGGAATGCGATGCTTCATATGAATATTTTTTTCAAAATATGAGAAACTTTGTAGATGATACTGATGAGTTGTGTATTATTTCTGATAGGCATCCAAGTATTCTAAAGTTGGTTTCAACTATCTGCCCTGCATCCCATTATGGTTATTGCATGAGACACCTTGGGGAAAATATTTGAAATAACTTTCACAATTCAAAGGTAGTGACCCATTTTTATAAAGCAGCAAAGGCGTACGATAGATGTGAGTTCAATGACCATTTCAATCAAATAAGAGATTTGGTACCAAAAGTGTCTAAAACTCTTGAACGTATTGGATTCCACACATGGAGCAGGGCATTTTGCCTGAGAAATAGGTACATTATTGTCTATATCATCTCGTTTGAGTTTATTGTAATTTTATGTGTTTTGATTGATTTCTTTTTTTTTGTTGTGTAGATATAACATTATGACATCAAACATCACGGAGTCGGTGAATTCTATGTTTGATGTTGAAAGAGAATTTCCCATTGTCGCTCTATTTGATGAAATAAACATGAGATTTACACTTTTATTTCACCAGAGGCGTATGGAGCTGGTGAACTCTGCAAATATATTTGTTCCTTCAATTGAAAAAGACATATCAAAGTATGTCAACGCGGGCAACAAGTTGTTGGTTCATCAAATCGCTAACTACAAGTTCAGTGTCACTGGTCATGGTGATATTGCTACGGTGAATCTACAAAGAAGAACTTTTACTTGTAGAATTTTTTACTTGGACAAAATACCTTGTCCACATGCCATGGCAGCGCTTCGAGCCTAATATGGTGCCGATTTTGGAAATCAAATTTATGAGTACTCCTTTCCATATTATTCAGTGGAAAAATACATAATGACATACTATGAGAAAATTCACCCGATGCCACCTGAAGATTCTTGGATTGTCCCTTTGGATATCATAGAGAAAAATACCTCCTCCATATGTTGATCCAAACAAACCTGGAAGAAGGAGATATAAGAGACAGTGTGGAGTTGGTGAATCATTTCCAACAAGAAAAAATAAGTGTTCCGTATGTAGGGACTTTGGCCACAAAAGAACTACATGCCCAAATCGAAATGCTCCATAAGTATTGTTGAATTTTAATGAATGTTCTTTTTTATTTGAGGATGATGTTCCCTGTCTTCTTATCTTAATTTGAATCAACTTATGTTATGTTATTTATATAAAATGTGTGATTTATTTAATTATGCGTTGCTACTTATAACAGAATATTGCATATGTTCCAACATATGTCAATTATGTGTTACATGTACTACAGAATAACGCATCTGTTCCAACATATATTCATTATGTGTTAGATCTTACAACATAATATTGCATATGCTCCAACATATGTCAATTATGTGTTACAAGTACCACATAAAACATATTTGTTCCAACATATTTCTAATAAATAATTACGTGTAAGGTGTGTGAACCATCAATCAATCATTATTGTCATTGGAATAACTTTCAAGGAAAAAATTAATTACAACTCTTCATATTTTACCCTTTTTAAAAAAAATAAGTACTTTCATTTGAAAAGTCAAAAGTTGTGTCTCTTCTCTTCTCTTCTCTTCATCTTCAGAAGTTGCAACTTTTCACACATTTACTGGCATTATATAAGAACACAACAACAGAAGGTCCTTTCATTTAATTTTCTCCAAGATGGAAAGGAAGAAGAAAATGACTAGGAGTAAAAAGAACTACATTGAATCCCTTCCGAAGGAACTACTAATTGATATCGTTGAAAGGATTGCTTCCTACTCCCTCAAAGATTTAATGAGGGTTAAATTAAGGTATGTATGTATTCATCAATTTTCGCTCTTTAATTTGATTTCCTAACTATTTGATTTGATTTCTCAGTTCCAGGGTCCTCAATCAAGTCGCTAATGAACCTTATGTATATCAAAAGGTAACATTAGTCAACTTTCCTTATCGTAGATGGTCGATAGTTCAAGAAGCCATTTCTTTCCTGGAAATGTGCAGAGCATCGGGTAGTTTAGAAGCCTTGTACAGAAAAGGCATGGTAATTTTTTATGTTTTTCGTATGTATTCACGTTTTTATCAATGTATTTTACCTTTTAGATGTGTTATTTCTTCTGTAGTTTGATTTTTTCAATCGTAACGATCCAACTGCATTGGGAATGATTAATCAAGCAGCAGACGGTGGCCATATTGGTGCATCCTATGTGCTTGCCATAATTTCAATCTTCAATGGCGATGAATCCATGAGAGAAGGTTTAATGTTCATTGTCAACATGAAAAAAATGGAGCCACTAAAAGTCAGAAGGTGTCGATAGAACTTGCGAAATATTTTAGGTGGAATGTGGGTGCCAGAACCTAATTTGTTGTATTGTTCATCAATTTGAGCGAATTGGTCACAAGAATGGTTGGCCCATGGGAAGCGACAATGAAAATGATATTCGTTGTGATTTAGAACTAGATTATGTAGTTAAATTTATGTCTTATACCATTGTGTGGTATTAATTAAATTGCCATCTGTGGCAACATATGTACATAACTTGCAAACCAAATTCATGGTGAAAAAGGTTGACTTTTTGTTTTTTGTACTGATTTTTGAATTTGTTCTTTATAAAATGTTTAATCTAAAATATATTTTTTTCATAGTGTTCTCATTTTGACCATCCTTGAAATGTCATATGTGGTAACATATGCTCATTCTGTGGTATAAAATGTTATATTTAACAGTTTAAATTGCAACAGATATGTCATATGTGGCAACATGTGTATATCCTAAAATGTGCTTTTTGGGGCTAATTCAATTGAATTACGGTCTAATACAACAACCTCCTTTATTAATTACAACTCTTCATATTTTACCCTTTTTTCAAAAAATTTAAGTACTTGCATTTGAAAAGTCAGAAGTGCCTCTTCGTCTTCAGAAGTTGCAACTTTTCACATTCATTACATTGGGATTATATTATATAAGAAGAACACAACTTAGGTCCTTTCACTTAATTTTCTCCGAGATGGGAAGGAAGAATAAGAAATCTTCAAAAATGACTATGAGTAAAATAAACTACATTGAATCCCTTCTGATGGAACTACTAATTGATATCATTGAATCAATGTATTTTGCATTTTAAATGTGTTATTTCTTCTGTAGTATGATTTTTTCAACCGTAGCGATTCAAATGGATTGGGAATGTTTAATCAAGCAGCAGACAGTGGCCACATTGGTGCATCCTATGTGCTTGCCATAATTTCAATCTTTAATGGCGGTGAATCCATGAGAGAAGGTTTAATATTCATTACCAACATGACTACACTAAAACTCATAAGATGTCGAGAGAAGTTGTGATATGCTTTATTTGGAAGGGTGCCAGAACCTCATTTGTTGGGAGAAAGACCAATTTATTGCACTGTTCAAAGCCCCCACTTTCATTGTGAATTATGTAGTTGTGATTTAAAAATAGATGAAGTAGTTAAATTTCTATTTTAATTAAATTTTCATGTGTGGCAACATATATACATTTCTTGCAAACTCATGGGGAAAAAAAGGGGCATTTTTGTGTTTTGTACTGATTTTTGAATTTGTTCTTTATAAAATGCTTAATATAACAACAAATTGACATTTTTTAATTGCTAAATCGCTCAATTCATCGATTAACCAATCCTTGAAGTGTCATCTTTGGCAACATATACATGTTCTGTTTGGGAAATCGCAACAGACATGTCATATGTGGCAACATATGTATATAATAAAATGGTCTTTTTGGGGTTAATTCAATTAAATTGTCGCCTAATTCAACATATAACACTAATATATAGTCCTACAATATGTCTAAGTACAAAAATTATGGTCTAATACAACAACCTTCATTCAATTCTATCAATTATTTTTACAAATACTATCATCCCGCTAGTTCATCATACAATGACCAAGTAACTCCATATGATAGTTATATAACACCCTTGTAAATCGTTGTTCCAAGTGTTGTAGCAAATTTTTATTGCTTAATTATGGTTCAAAGTACTAAAATTTGGTCCAATTTGACATTTTCCCATTGCTAAATCGCTCAATTCATCGATTAACCGATCCTTGAAGTGTCATCTATGGCAACATATGCACGTTCTATTGGAGAAATTGCAACAAACATGTCATATGTGGCAACATATGTATATAATAAAATGGTCTTTTTGGGGTTAATTCAATTAAATTGTCACTTAATTCAACATATAACACTAATATATAGTCCTACAACATGTCTAAGTACAAAATTATGGTCTAATACAACAACCTTCATTCAATTCTATCAATTATTTTTACAAAGACTATCATCCCACTAGTTCATCATACAATGACCAAGTAACTCCATATGATAGTTATATAACACTCTTGTAAATCGTTGTTCCAAGTGTTATAGCATATTTTTATTGCTTAATTATGGTTCAAAGTACTAAAATTTGGTTCGATTTGACATTTTCTCATTGCTAAATCGCTCAATTCATCGATTAACCGATCCTTGAAGTGTTATCTGTGGCAACATATGCACGTTTTGTTGGGGAAATCGCAACTGACATGTCATATGTGGCAACATATGTATATCATAAAATGGTCTTTTGGGGGTTAATTCAACATGTAATGTAACAGATCATTCTAAAATACTCCACTAACACACACTCCACTCACTTTCACTCATTATAAAAGGGTTAATTAGGGTTCCCTTAATTCACAAAACAAAGCTCTCATTTTTTATTTTCTTTCCTTTATTCTTTTTCCTCTCCTCCTCTCACACTCAAATTTCCCTGAGAAGATTTACCACCTTGGACAAATTTAAGTCTATGCATACTCTTGTTGTGGGTGATCAACATAATTATGTTGTTCTCAGTTAATATGATGTCTTCTTCAAGTGTGTTCTCAGTGCATGGGTGATGTTCGTTGTTTGTTTTTGTCGGACCTTGTCTAATGGAGGGTAGCTTCATCATTTGGTAAGTCTTCTTACTTTATATATAACATCTTGTCTACTGTAACAGCGTGTATGTGGTAGCTAACTATGATTGTTTATTTTTCTGTAAGTGGTCTTGTGACAGAGTGCATGGGTGGCTCTGAACCACTACCCTTCAAGAAAGAATAGTGATGCCCCTCCAGGTTTAATCGCTCAATGTTGACTCTAGATCCTCTAGTCAAGTCCTTTTTTGCTGGCTGAAGTAGTAGTATAGGGTTAGAGCGTTTCAGATGTAAATTTTGTTGTTTTTGTTGGCGTTAATGCCTTGTAAATATGGATATGTAGCCTAGCCTAACCTTGCATGTCACTATATCAACTATCAATGGGCTAGAGCGTTTCAGATGTAAATTTTGTTGATTTTGTTGGCGTTAATGCCTTGTAAATATGGATATGTAGTCTAGCCTCACCTTGCATATCACTAGTTCAACTATCAATGATATGTTTATGTTTATGTTTAATGTTTTCCAAGTTTATGTGTTTGACGTCCTCTCTATTAATGGTGATACTACTTGCATGTACACATAATTGACATATGTTGCAACAGCTTAAAAAACGTAAGTACTTTATAACAGTCATAGGCAAGCCTAACCTCTAAAACTGGCCCAATCGGCCCATTATTTCATTTCTAGAAGGGATATATATATATATATATATATATATATATAAATTAGGGTTTTTATTTTCATTTTCATTTCAAGAATATGGTTTTCATTTTCTTCCTCGCCGCTTCAGTTTCTATCCTCTTCGCGTTTTCTCTCTCTCTCTCTTCACATGGATCTCGGATCTCTGGAGTGCATGAGATATAATGATGTTTTTTTATTTCATTAGTCTTTTTTCTGTCAGTCTTTTATGTTCTTTGTTTTTTAACACGCAACCAATTTGATTGGCCTTTGGTTAAATCAAATCTCAACACTGTCATGTATTGTCAAATCAATGAAATCATTAATTTTGCAAATATAGTGGTTGGGTAAGAATGAGTTCTTTAAATATAGATCAGTACTCTAGATCTAGATCTAATGAATGAGTTTTGTTTGTTTTTGTTACTTTTGATATAATGTCAAATGCAATATTGAATCGAATTTGTAATTATGTTGGGTGTGAANCTAGATCCTTCAGTCAAGTCCTTTTTTGCTGGCTGAAGTAGTAGTATAGGGTTAGAGCGTTTCAGATGTAAATTTTGTTGTTTTTGTTGGCGTTAATGCCTTGTAAATATAGATATGTAGCCTAGCCTAGCCTTGCATGTCACTATATCAACTATCAATGGGCTAGAGCGTTTCAGATGTAAATTTTGTTGATTTTGTTGGCGTTAATGCCTTGTAAATATGGATATGTAGTCTAGCCTCGCCTTGCATATCACTAGTTCAACTATCAACGATATGTTTATGTCTATGTTTAATGTTTTCCAAGTTTATGTGCTTGACTTCCTCTCTATTAATGGTGATACTACTTGCATGTACACATAATTGACATATGTTGCAACAACTTAAAAAACGTAAGTACTTTATAACAGTCATAGGCAAGCCCAACCTCTAAAACTGGCCCAATCGGCCCATTATTTCATTTCTAGAAGGGATATATATATATATATATAAATTAGGGTTTTCATTTTCATTTTCATTTCAAGAATATGGTTTTCATTTTCTTCCTCGCCGCTTCAATTTCTATCCTCTTCGCGTTTTCTCTCTCTCTCTTCACATGGATCTCGGATCTCTGGAGTGCATGAGATATAATGATGTTTTTTTATTTCATTAGTCTTTTTTCTGTCAGTCTTTTATGTTCTTTGTTTTTTAACACGCAACCAATTTGATTGGCCTTTGGTTAAACCAAATCTCAACACTGTCATGTATTGTCAAATCAATGAAATCATTAATTTTGCAAATATAGTGATTGGGTAAGAATGAGTTCTTTAAATATAGATCAGTACTCTAGATCTAGATCTAATGAATGAGTTTTGTTTGTTTTTGTTACTTTTGATATAATGTCAAATGCAATATTGAATCGAATTTGTAATTATGTTGGGTGTGAAAATCTGTTGCAAACATGGAGACTTACTTTCAATGCAAGTTTCATGGTCGAAGGACAATCCCAGTCGAAGATTTTGATCTTGTCCACGCTATCATGTATGTACATTTCTACATCTTAGTCTGGAGACATGTCTTTATTTTGTTTTTTTTTAATTTAAATTTCTTTGTGGTGTGTATTTTAGGAAAATGCATGCAACTTCTTTAGATGGAGGGATCGTGAAGATGTTGATATACTATCCAAGTTCATTATTCTGAGATTGGTGAACAAAACTAAGGAATTGGAAATTGATGATGAATGTCATATTAAAAGAAGTAACAAATGAGTGATGAAGGAGAAGAAGAAGACCAAATGTTGTAACAACTGGAAGCTAATCTTCATGTTGTTTGTTATGGGTTTTTTTTTCTATTTTTAAGCATTACCAAGAAGAACACTATGGAGGATGGAAAATTCTTATGTAGTTGTGTACAAACATTAAAATTATTATAGTTGTGAAAATAAACAAACATAGTTTTGCACTCATGTTCCAACATTTTTACTTGTTCTTAACATAATATATGATCAAATGTTGCTACATATGAGACATATGCTGCTACAGATGCCTCAAATGTTGCAATATATCACCCTTATGTAGCAACGTTTGACCATTTAAGGCATATGTTGCTACAGATGACCCATATGTTGCTACATTTGAGGCATATGTTGCTACATATGAGACATATATTGATACAGATAACTCATATGTTGCTACATAAGAGACATATATTACTACAGATGACTCATATGTTGCTACATATGAGACATATGTAACAACATTTGATCAAGTACTTGCTCTCAATATAACATCACATACTATGTACTTGCTCTCAATATAAGATAAAATAAAGCATTGTCTTTAATTACAAACACATTATCAAGGCTCTAAGCTCTTAGATGCCATCCCAGCAGCCCAAATCCATTGCATTCGACGAACTGCATTGTCACACAACAGGGTTTGGAGAGGTTGAATTGTTGTCCTGGTAATTAAATGCTCAATACATGCAAGCAAATATGACGCACACGCGGCTTTGGTATCATTTGTTACCATAGGTTCCAATCGACCTTCAAATTCCCATGGATCATTGAGGAACTTATCTGGCAAATGCTTCATTATTCCATTTTGCTTCAACAATTTTGGCAGCAACCCGAAGACAGGTTGTATGAATGTCAAAAACTTGGCATGTTCCATACCCATCAGCAGGTAGTCACAAACATTCATGTAACCCTCGTGCAAGAGGATCTCAAGAGTCACAAAATGAGTTTTGTTCATGTTCATGACTGCCAAAAGCCTTTTTGCACCAATCCAACCCATGCCTCCAGGATATGGTCTAGTACCCCTAACATAGTTAATTATATCTTCATCTCATTCAAACTCATTTATTAACTACGTAAAGCTTCTGCCACCAACTGTTGTTGCCTCCTCGCTCATTTTGTCATATCTTAGTTTGAAGTTGGAATAGAAATTGAGATGCAGGCTTTTATCTGTGGAATCATAGTACTCAGGGTATCTCAGATGCCTCTCCTGCATGAGGCTAAGGATTATTGAAATAAAAATAATATTAAAGAGTAAAGAAGAGTAATCATTTAAAAGATAAAACAAACGAACATTATAAATTAAAGGTACTAGTAGAGAAAAATTACCCAGTCTTCCCACCAAATGTCCATGCTTGTCATGGTCCTGAAATCTTCTCCANACTGCCAAAAGCCTTTTTGCACCAATCCAATCCATGCCTCCAGGATATGGTCTAGTGCCCCTAACATAGTTAATTATATCTTCATCTCATTCAAACTCATTTATTAACTGCGTAAAGCATCTGCCACCAACTGTTGTTGCCTTCTCGCTCATTTTGTCATATCTTAGTTGGAATAGAAATTGAGATGCAGGCTTTTATCTGTGGAATCATAGTACTCAGGGTATCTCAGATGCCTCTCCTGCATGAGGCTAAGGATTATTGAAATAAAAATAATATTAAAGAGTAAAGAAGAGTAATCATTTAAAAGATAAAACAAACGAACATTATAAATTAAAGGTACTAGTAGAGAAAAATTACCCAGTCTTCCCACCAAATGTCCATGCTTGTCATGGTCCTGAAATCTTCTCCACTAAAAAAATGCATGCCGTATTATGCACGTAGATCTTTTGCTCTCGTCAGGTCCACCAGTTTGTTCTTTTCAGCTATAGTCACACGCTTATAAACATTCACATGCTTGAACT
Source organism: Solanum stenotomum (assembly GCF_019186545.1). Classification (NCBI taxonomy): domain Eukaryota; kingdom Viridiplantae; phylum Streptophyta; class Magnoliopsida; order Solanales; family Solanaceae; genus Solanum; species Solanum stenotomum. Next base: position 36,986,884 of record NC_064282.1, read on the forward strand.
CCATCACTTCCTCTCCTACGGCCATTGGCAATTCTCCAAAGATATTCTTCTTTAAACTTTGTATTGCCTTGATAAAGGATTTTTTCCTCCTCTTGGCCTGTGGAATATATGGATGCCGAACATTCTTTGATGGAATGACCTTGACCTCCTCTTGTTTTTAAATTTATTGACAGCCTGACTCAATGTTTGAAGATACATGATAGAATCTTCATCTTGTTTCTTGCACTTCTCATAAAGAAAGCCAGAGCATCTTCTACAAGAGGTAGCCCCTTGGTCTTGTCCAGCACCAGCATCAATACCACGACCATCAACCCCATCAAAAACAACTAATTCATTAACAACTATGTCTCTTTTGATGGTTCTTGCTCCAGCCAATTCCATTTTAACTCTATCCACAACAAGATCAAATAAGGTTTCAACCAACCCTAGAGTAATTAGATATGACATTTGCAATTCCTTTTCTGTTTGGACAAGTCATGGATGCACAACCTAAAATTATAAAAATGAGTCATCCGTCGAAATATTTGGGTCAGATGTTGCCACAGATGTGTCATATGTTGCTACAGATGGGTGATATGTTGACACATATAGGCATCTGTAGCAACATTTGTGTCACATGTTGCAACAAATGGATCATCTGTAGCAACATATGAGTCATATGTAGCAACATTTGTGTCAGATGTTGCATCAGATTAGTGATATGTTACAACATATATGAGTGTAATATAATAATAGCTTACTGCATCATGAGGAGGGTTACAAAGATTTGAAATATTTTTGGCAGTTTTTTATCTCAACCATCTCAATATCCTTGGAGATGAGATCTCTTCTTCTGCATTTACTTGATAGGTCAAATGAGGAATGACTTCAAATGCCCAAGCCTATAAAAAAGGAAAACATGTCACAAATCAAATATTGAATTATTCAATATAATATAAAAAGATTAAGAAAATTTATGTTTACCATGAAAGCCTGTGAAAAGCCAAATAAGTTATTGATCTTTGGTCCTAAAGGTTTCAACAAGTATTTGGCAGTTAATTCAAAGCTTTCATGACCCCAATGATAGTTGTTGAAAGTCTCAATATCCTGAGATAAATTCACCCATTTAAGGGATATGTTGTTGTTGAGATCTTTGGCCAAAAGTACATTATGTACAAACCAAAGTAAACACAATGACTCCTTGTGCTTCCTTGATGTATCCTCGACATTCAACAAATATATTAACTCGAAATTTTTGAAGCTTGTGCCAACAAGGGACACCAAGTCCTGCTCCTCAGTTGACTGTCTTGTTTCTTCTTTTCCTCCTTTCTTTCGTCTCCGTGATTCTTTTTTTACTATGAATTTAGGGACTAGCTCAGAAGGAGGATGACATTTTAACCCTGAAATTATGGCAAACTCTCTTCTGTCAAAGAAGAGTGGCATGCCACAATAATTAATCAAAACCTCATCCTTCTTTTTAGGATTCTGAAAAATGAACCTTCTTTTCAGAAGTTCATAGACCATGGTCATTTGAAAACGTGCATTATTATTCTCTGTCAAATCAAGAAAATGACCAAAACAACTATTCCTAAAAAAATCTTTCAAACCATTCTTGAGGGTGATTCTGAAGGTATCGAAAGGTTTTCCCATGGCTGACCTCATAATGCTATCACCAGTAGCATTACGTTGCAAATGCACAGGAAAAGTGTGTGCATTGATAGTTTTGATCGCATCATCCTCAATTTCACTTTTTTCTTGTTCTTCTTCCTCAACTTCTTTTTGTTTTCCTTTGTCTTCATCAACTTCATTTATTTTTTCTTCTTCCTCCTCAACTATTTCTTTATTTTTTCCTTCTTCTTCCTCAACTTCTTTTTGTTTTCCTTTATCTACCTCAACTTCTTTTTTATTTCCCTCTTCTTCCTCAACTTCTTCTGCTCTTTCTCCATCATCATCTACTTCATTTTCTTCTTTTTCTCTTTCTTCATATTCTTTTTGAGAAAAATCTGCTTCTACTTGAGAAGAACAACTACTTCAGATGCAAGTTCTTCTAAAAGAGTGGTAGTCGAATTTTCATTCTTCTTCCTACAAGTTTTAGTCCTAGGCCTCTTATGAATCTCTGTGTCAATTGTTTCTTTTGTTAATACAATTTTTCTTTTGACAGAAGCCATTATATTTGTATCTACAACCACAAAAATCAAATATTTCTTAACAAAAATAACAACAACCAAACACAACAACACAAACAATAACGCAAACAACAAATACGATTCAATACCGCACATGAACCAACCAACAAACCACAAAATCCTCCCTAAACCCTAACCAACAAACTACAAATTAAGCTTTTTGAAATCAGATAATATTTCAAAAGGAATAACTATCCAACCATCCTACAAACAAATAAGTGATAAAACCACTAAAAATGTCTTGATTTAATATAGTAAGTATTTCTCAAAATCCTAATTAAATTTTATCTAAGAAGATATCAACGATAAACTAGAAATGATGAGGGCAACGACGCCTTGTTATAGAAGAGGATCGCAATAGATTACCACTGATGTTGTAGAAAATATCGAACAACCTTTTTCTGTGAAGGAATAATGGAATGAGAGAAAGGATGGAAAGAAGAGAAAAGAAAACGGAAATTAGTAAAAATAAATTAAATTTGGAATATAAAACAACCTTTTGTAGAGGATAGGAGAGAGGGAAAAATGAAGGGACGATTGTTTTAAACATTTTCAATTTTTCTTTTGAATTTTGACAATTCAAAGTGTGACATATATTGCCACATATACCCTTTCTGTTGGGGCACATGTAGATACTTTTGTGGTGTTTTTTTACAACAGCGGTTATATATGTTGCCACAGACACCACATTTCTTCCTTTCCATCATAATTGACATTTATTCCAACAAACTAAAAATAATATTAATAATCATTAATATTAACATTATCAGCAAAAATGAACAATTGATGACAATATAATGTTGCTACATATCTCCTTTATGTGACATATGTTACCACATATCTTTTTTCTGTGACATATGTTGCCACATGTATCCTTTCTGTTGGGCAACATGCAGATAATTCTGTGGTACTTTTTACAACAGAGGTTATATATGTTGCCACATACACCACATTTCATCCTTTCATCATAATTGACATTTGTTCCAACAAAATTTAAAAAAATGATAATCATTAATATTAATATTATCAGTAAAAATGAACACTTCACCAATTGTTTTATACAACTTATCAACAAAAAGTTAATTCACAATGGTATACATAACCATCAATCTAATCAATGGTGGTAACCACAACATTTTCATCGAACTTTACTTTTTTAGGTCTAGGCCTCTGTGGTTCTTCATTGTTACTAACATAGCCACTCCGAGCCTTTAAAATCTCATAATTCCATAGGAGTAAAGCTTATCTCAAGCGAAGGGATTGAGAAATAATTTCATCAAATGGTATTTGTAGTCCATCACTAAAAAACTCAGTGTATGCAATTACAAAAATTCCACAATCACTGCATGGTCTATCATCAATTAGAAAATATAATAAACCTAATATTAGCATCACATTTCGATAGTGGTAAGACTAAAAATATAATGTGATACTACTTACTGACTATTGCTTGCTTGTTGGGCAATACCAGTAACATGTATGACTTCGAATGGGTGAGATTTTTTCTTGCCCTGATAAGATTCAAGAACAGACCAGTTGGTTCGATTTTTTTGCTCATAAAATCCGCTGGATTCAAGGTACTTTGACAACATTGTAGATAACTTTTGAATCTCGGCGCATAATTTTCTATTAGTCCTAGATGAGGACATCAAATCATACACCTTTAAGCGTCGTTCCTTTAATACAACGACTGCCAAGACCCAATGAAACTCCCCATTACAATTTACAGGGACATAAATCTCATCTGTGAGTTGCCAAGGTAGTCCAGCAGGTATACCAAACCCTTTGATAGTGCCAACGATTTTATTCTCATATTCAGGAACAACATCATTGTCAATGTATGATTTGAAAAAACAATTAGTAGTGGTATATCGATATTTAGAATGACTCTGTTGCTTCGACTTCTTCCACAAATAGTATAAAATGGCATCCACTTACTGCACAGATGCATCAACAAGTGTATTTCTGTATCAATTTATTTATATGTATTCATGTCTTAATCAAAAGATAAAAGTGGACATGGATTTACCTCATCAGTCCAACACTTATTGGATTGAGACATTACGTAGAACCAGTCCTTCTTCTTTGGAAATGCAAATACAAAATTAAGTTGTTTGAACTCAAAATCCGAGCAATTGGTTAAGTAGTGATCATCCTTATCTCTTCTGCAATTGTGTAATTATTATAAATAAATATTTAGTGGACAACAAGAAAAAATATTAATAATAGTTGAACGGCTTTACTTTTTTGCATGATGCTTGTAAAGACCCTCGTTTATCCATTGCAAGAAGGATGACATTAGTTCAGTTGGACCCTCGCCGTCAATGTTAAAACCTTCAAATGGATATTGTTGCTTCACATCACAACTGACTACTTCGACTTTCTTCTCTTTCTTTTTCACTTTCTCCTTCTCCTTCTTCTTCTCTGGCTCCTTCTCCTTCTCCTTCTCCTTGACTTTTGGATTTGAGTGTGATACTGGAGCAGTAGTCATTGAATTTTTCTTTCACTAATTATAGATAGTGATTGGGAAATAGATTTTTTCAACTTCCTACACTTAAAAGGCTGTGAAATTTTCTTGGATGTATGAACATCAATATTATAAGTCATTTCCTTAAAAATATCAGTCATTTCTTTAACGTGACTAATAAAATAATCATGTTGCGGCTCACATTATTCGCATAGACAAAAAGAGCATTTGATGTTAGAAGAGGAAGCAACACTAATAAAAGATTGAGTTGTTGTCATGGATGAAGCTTCTTGTATCATTTCATCTACAAGGTAAATAAAAAAAGGTTGAAAGTTTACAATTGATTATAAAGTAATAATGGGTAGCAATTTATACTTATGTTGACACAGATGGATATTCTGTTGCCACATATGTACCTTCTGTTGCCACGAATGAATCTTCTGTGGTCACATATGAATCTTCATGTGCCACAAATTAATCTTTTTGTTACTACAGATGACCATTTTGTTGCCCTAACACTTAGGTGATATGTTCCAACATATGATAACTCTGTTGGAATATATACCAACATATCACTAAAATGTAGCAACATACGACACATCTTTCAACAAATGAAATTTATGTTAAACAACTGAACAAGACTGTATTTCTAAAATCATATGAACAAAATGGTCACAAAAGGAACAACAAAAGCAACAAAAAACGAATTTTCACTAAATGTTAACAATACATATACATTTCCTCAAAATTAGGGTTTTTTTTGGGTTTGTTGATCTTCTTTCAAAAACAATAAATAATAGCTACCATTACACTATTATTCAATTTTCACATCTATAGAACAATTTATTATTCATTAACCCAAGAAAAAAACTTAGTATTGTTCGAAAATTATAAAATCTTTCAAAAAAATGACTTACCCATTTTAACTCGAACACAATCTTCAGTTCAGAAAAAGGAGAGAGTCACTGCCGGAGATGAGGAGGAAGATAAGATTTGGGAAAATATTTGTTTTGATAGTCGGATTTTCGAATTTTCTAAGGAAGAAGAAGAGAAGAGAGAACGTTGGGAGAAGAACAAAAAATTCTATTTTCTTTTACTTTTTTTAAATGGTTTGGATAGAATTATAAAAATTGAAAAATAAAGTGTTTTTTTGTATATAAAAAAGTAGAAAGTTTTAAAAATGTTAATATGATCCCAAATTTACTTAATTAAATTTTAAAATAGATTTGATCCTTTTTTGATCAAAATATCACAAAAAACTAAAGTAAGACTTAATTGACACCTTTCATTTAATTGTCTCAAACAAGAACCAAAACAAGCAATGAAATGTGAAGGGAAAGGAAACAGACGAAAACCAGTGGCAAGGGACAGGGTGAGCCGAATTATTCACTCGGCCGTCAGACTCTAGTCAAAATGCATTCGCTTTGAGGGGGGAGAATCTGTCATTCCGACGAAGAGATATGAAGAAACTTAGGTGGGCTATGGACTCCGGAGGATTTTGGGAATTGGACTTGTCGACTCCAATAACTCTCAACGGCCAGGCCCGGCCAGTTCCTGGCGACCCATTGCCCTTGGGGTTATCTCGCGGTTCGAGGCTTTCAAGGTTCCAACAAATCGATTTCTTTCAGCGTTTCATGGCCATGCCTTTCGTCCCTGCTGTCGCCGCCAACAGGGGCCTCTTGCTTCAACGGGTTCTTTCTCTTCCTATTGCTGAAAACTGGTATGTATGCTTTATTGATGAAAATAGTGTAGTTTGCCAATGAACTTGTTATGTTAGTTACAATCTGTTGAAGTAGTTAGAGGCAGTTATCAAATTGATTCTTTTCCTATTCTCTGTGAAATCCCTGTGTAGCTGCTAAAATCTCGACTTATTCATTGAATTCCTTCAATTTAGTTTACTTCTGCTTCATTATCTCAGTTGAAGTTAGCAATGATGTGGTGTTTGAACTATTCAGTTTTTTTACCTAAGCACCTTCTGAACAGGTGTGGGGGTTTCCTCCACTTCCCCATTTCCCCCCTAGGTGGATACAACTGATCTTTTGTCTCTTATAGACATCAGAATAGTGTTACATTTTAGAGATGTCATTTCTGGTTTTCAGGGACTTTAATGCGGTTATACTTTATTTGGTATTCAACTATCATCTTGTTGCTAGTTCAAATTCTATTTTGTGCTTGCAATGTGAAGTTTCTGCAAAACTATAGTTCACTAATCCTCAATCATGCAGGTCTGCTATGCTGCTTGGTCAGTTAAATGTCCAGAGATTTGTTTCTTCTCTCAGAAAAAATAAAACTAAGCATCTGCCAGACTCCTCATGGCTTCAATCCATTAGAAGGAACTTTATCCAAAAATCCTTTTATGCCCTGGGCTTCTGTTCAGAGCTGTTTCTAACACCGGACGATACATTGATCATAAGTTTGGATGCTTACGGGGATGAGAAGGTGCCTCAAAAAAGAGCAGTTCTTCATCATAAGGCAAGCATGTATGAACTCTAAAATTTCATGACCTGCTGATTGATGTTTCCTGTCATATTCTAGGTTGTGTGAGAAAATATCACTCTCCCTATACTATTTTTGAGTTCTCTGTTTAAAGAGGAAATCTTCTTTTCTCTGTTTCCCAATTAAGTCTATTTTTATGTTGTAATCAATTTTTCCAATTGGGACATCACATTGATGTGGAAGTATAGTGGAAAGGTTTTTTTAGTTATCAACACTATTTGTGTTGGCAAACAGTATTCCAAACACCGGAATTAATAGGGGAATATGAGAATGATATTTTTGAATTATTTGTAAGATTCGAATAGAATATTTCCTAAGTTAATTAGGACTCTTGCTATTTTTATTTTGTTAGGACTTTGCTATTTTATTCTGTTAGGTATCTTACTATCAAGAGCTAAGTTGAAATAACACCTTTGTAGTGCAAACAGGGCGAGGGCCTCCGCAATCTCGGCCAAGAGGAAACTGGGCATCCACGATCCATGCAGGAATCCTGCGAATGCGGGCCTCACGAACGCCGTCACCAGGCTGCCTAACCTCCCCGAATTCAGCCTATGGCCCGCGAACGCGAAGGCCATTTTGGCCTACACTAGCTGGCATCAATTGGTTTTTGGCAAGTTGAACATCTCCAAAATGGTGTTTCGAATTCGTTCGGAACCCCGTGCACGCAAACAAGATATGCAACCCTATCAAATTCGATATTCGGACTCAACAGAGCAGTAGAAATTTCCATACGAGGTCATCTCGGCAAAAAGTGGGACCCACCCCTAAACTCCATTTTAAGCCAAAATCCACAAGGGGGCTCGGAATTAGCCCGGAAGCCTCAGGATCCGAACAAAGGGTCGTTCTAGACCAAACAAAACATTTCAGAGTTAACCGCGCTGACAGAACTTTCATTTGAGTTCGTTTACTCAGATGACTAAAGTCAAACTTAGGCCTTAACTTGAAAGTTAAAACGCCTAATCCCACATACTCGCAGTGAATGTCTCGGGAGTCATGTCGACCATGCTACTAGCCTAATATGACCCTTCCAAAGTTGGTGGAATCGTCAGAATTGGATTTTAAGGTCATCATCTTGAATTTTTGATAAAAACTGACCGTTCAAGGTTCAAAAGCTCCAAAACACAGAAACTCGCACAAAAACGAAATGAACGATCAGGTGAACAAACTCTCAGTCCCAGTAGGTCATAAATGACTTGGGGTCGCTATAGTAACACTCTAAACGACGAACAAAAGGCATAAACTCAGAAATGACCTAGAGGGTCATTACACATATCAAAGGAAGAAAATAGAAAGTTGAGTCTAAATTGTGTAAATCAAAAAAAGGTTGAGTCTAACTCTATTTATTAGAGGAGTCTAAGAACCCTAATCCAAATAAGTCACTGAACAACCAGGGACTATCTGGTAAATTGTCCAAAGTAAATAACAAGCTAATTCTTGCCAAATCCCTTAAAGATTAGGTAGAAGTGCAGTTGGCTTTAAATGAACAGTCATACCAATGGTAATCTTTTCCTTAACTCCTTCTCCTGCATCACATTTTAATAAGCGTCAAGGGAATACAGGGGCTTCATCCCTAGTGTCAGTTATGCAGGGAACTAATGCGTCTGTTATAACATCTGCATTATTTATGTATTTTGAAGTACACCAAAAGGCTAGAGTTTTCTATCGAAGTATTTATTCACATCCAGTTATGTTTGATTTGTAATGATAAAGAAACTAGTGAATACTGATAAAGAACTAGTCAATCAGTTTTCCTTGGTTTGTTCTACTTTAAAATATTTTATGCAGAGCTACTTTTATATCAGATTCTTTCCCTTTTTTCAGTTTCCTCATCATAATCTTACAATGGAGGCAGCTTGTCCAGGACTTTTTGTTGATGGGAAGGGGAGTTACTGGGATGTACCATTCTCACTCTCACTTGATCTTGCATCAACAACTCTCGACTCTGGTGCTAGCTACCATTTGTTTTTCAATAATTGTGCAGGTTCACCCAAGCAGTATGAAGGTCAGCATAGTGATGAATTACCACCACCTGCTGCTTTGCTTCCAGGTTTCACTGCCAAAGGTGTAGTTTCCTTGAAGAAAAATATTGACCTTTGGCGAAGTGAAGCGTCTATGCTAAAGATGGTGCAACCATATGATATATTCCTGTCTAATCCTCATATTTCAGCATCATGGATACTTGGTGAGAACTTCAATATCGTTGATATAATTTCTTCTTTGTAGTTTAGAGCTAATATTATTGTTTTCACTCTGTATGCTGGTACTTTTCTCTACCTTTGCATATCACTTGTAAACTTGTTATTTCTCACCAACTTAATATAGCCGCGGTTTTCTTGTCTGTTGGTGCTCTCGTTACCTGTACTGGTTGAGAGTTGTATAAGTTGGGAATTCTGGCAGATATATGTCACACCAGTTAAATCATTTGAGATAAATTCTTCTTTGTAACTAGGCTGCGTAAGACCTTAAGATTAAAATCAGAAAATGTGAGATCACTACGTGGGGTAAGTGGTTAATATCGACGAGATGGTGCAGGGTTGAACTGCGAGGTGGGTGCTCTACCTACTACTTTGAATCTGGTGATCGAAAGGGTGGAGAAACGACTAGCGGGATAGCAAAAGAGGTATTTGTAGAAAAGGGTAAGAAAGTTTTTATCAAAAGCACCCTTTCTAGTATTCATACGTACTTCATGTCACCTTTGCATGCTCTTAGCAAAGTAATTGAAAGATTGGAAAGACTTCAGTGTAACTTTTTATGGGACACAACGAAAGGTATTAAGCAACATATCTTGTGAATTGGAGAGTTGTCACTTCTCCAAAGAAATGGGGAGGTCTCGGGGTTAAAGAATCTCTAGGTGTTCAATAAAGCTCTGTTGAAGAAGTGGTTATGGAGATTTGGGGTGGAGGAGAATGTTTTTCGGAGGGGTGGTTGTGGAAAAGTATGGAGAAATGGAAGGGATGCTGGAGGATTAGAAACATTATAACTCCGTTTGGGTGTGGGTTGTGGAGGAGTATTATTAAGGGATGGAAAGATTTTTGTGGACATATTTTCGTTAAGGTTGGAAATGGTAGGAGGATTGGTTTTTGGCAACATAAGTGGTGTGGGGAGAACGAGTTAAGGGAATCCTTTCCAAATATCTACCGTGTTTCCTGACAAAGAGGGATGACAGCGCAACAAACTCAAAGGGTGTTATCCACTGGGACTTAAAATTCAGAAGGAATCTTCAGGATTGAGAGATGGGAGGATTTCACAATTTGATTGAGCTTTTACATGGGCTAGAAACTCCTAACAACTTATCGGATATATGGAGTTGGAGGGAGAGTGGTGATGGTTTTTTTACTGTTAGTTCTTATTTATGAAGCTACTAGTGAAAGAGGAATGTACTCTCCCCCATAACTCTATTTGGATCCCTGGAGCACCAAGGAAGGTATGTTTGTTTGGTTGGCAGCAAGGGGAGCGATACTAATATTAACAATAAAAGTTTGAGGAAGAGGAGGATCACTTAAGTCAGTTGGTAATATGTCTAAGAGTGCAAGCGAGAATGTTTATCATCTTTTATTGCACTATAAGGGGGCTAATCAATTATGGAGGGTGACCCTCAATTTGTTTCGGATGCTATGGGTGATGCTGGCATAGTGAAGGAAGCTTTGTAAAGTTGGACTCATAGGAGGGGTAAGAGAAGCCCAAGGGCATGTAATGCCGCCACCTTAGCAATCATGTGGGTTATTTGGAAAGAAAGAAATAAGACGATATTTGAAGGGGTGGAAGAAGATTTTGTAAGGTGCAAAGTAGTGTTTCATGTCTAGTTTCTTTTTGTGTACTTACAAGGTTCCTATATGTATAGAGGACTGGATCATTTCTGTTGAGAACTCTATTTGGATGTAAGTTCTCTTCTTTTGGTATATGTCTTGTATACGGGGTTTCTCTATTTGTTAGTAAAGAACTATTTGTTAATGAAATTATTTACCTTCTAATTCTCAAAAGAAAAAATTATTTACCTTGTCCAAAAAAAATTCTCTCATCTATTGTCTTCATTAGATAATGGAATAGTTACTGAGTTATCTTTTAACCCCTATGACTAAACCTCCTTTTTACTGCACGTCTTTTCTCTTACCTTTTGTATGTTTTGTGATAATGTTAAGGTCAAAATTGATTCTAATTGGTGATAAGATGTAGAAAGTGAGCCATGAATGAACTGTGCATAATGCCACTGGATTGGAAACTACTTAGAAATTACTTCTGACCTTATTTGCTTCATTGAACCAATTTGCATATTGTCAATATGTATACAACTCAATGCTGCCTTGTAGAAGGATGAGAGCTAAATAATCTCATCCTTTTCCCATTCCTGTGGTAGCTTACGTATGTTCATCAGTGTAGGTGCTGTTTTTTCTGCATATCTCGGAGAAAATTCAATGAAAAGGCAACAATCATGCAGTTTACGGGGTCTGAAAGATTTTGACCTTCGAGCCCAAGTAGCAAATTCTGCTGTTTCAGTGGATTCATTTGCATCTGCTTCACTCACTGCACAGCACGGAAATTTCCAAAGGCTGTTCCTGGATCTCACTCGTGTCCATACAAGCTTCAACTTTCCTTCAGGGTCAAAACTTTTTTCTGGAATAACCTCTGTAGCATGCAGTCTTTACAATTCTCAAGTACCAAATGTTGAGGCACTACAAGCAATTTGTCCACGTGCCTCACTTTCTTTTCAGCAGCAGGTATCTCCTGTTCAAATATAACATGGCCCGCTAATTTTATGTTTTGATGAATTCCTCCCTTGGTCCTGCTTTTATTACTTTAGTTCAATAGAACTTGCTTATAGACAACATACATATTATATAATTTGTTTTCAAAAAAGTATGAACAGGGCATATAAATTTTCGTGATAAAACAATTCTTTTTTATTAATTCAAGGACAACAAAAATCGCCCGTATACAAGAATTATACCAAAAGGTAGAAAACACTTGCAAAACATATGACTCTCTACTGACAACATCCAATCTTTTGTACAGCAAAGCATATATTATATAGTATCTAACTAGAAGTGAGTCCAAAAGTAGAGCTAAAGGTTATGTTAGCTTTGAGGTATCATGATATTCAAAGCATTTTGGTGAAGGGGAACTTCCCAAGCATGTTAAGAATGACAAGGGAAGTTAGAAAATCTTTTAGGATAGAGGGAATCAAATCAATCTAATATTTTAATTGGCTATCCCTGCGTGGAAAGGTGTAGTAGCTTATAACGTAGAATTATTTGCATGAATTGCTGCCTTAGATAGTGTTTAATTACAAAGGATTAAAGGAATAGAAGAAATACTATGGCCTTGTGCTTAAAATGATTCCTTATATTTTTACCTCTTGAGATCTTGAGACATGTGTAGGTGTGATCACCTCATAGTGAGTTGTTCAATGTGTTTGTTTTGTATGGAATTTTTGTGTGACATTAACACATTAATAAAAATTGCGACTTTCTAGTTTAGAAAATGAAAGACACAAGATTATCACCTTAGTGTGCTACATTTACTATTATTTCTTTCAGTGTTCTGTCTGATAATATTCTGCCGTTTGTAAGGATTGAAAGTTAGCTAGGGGATAGGAAACATGCCATATTCATCCCGGAGGATGGATAAAACAAGGGTAAGAATGATAAGTCTGGTAAAATTCTGTTGCTTTCTTGGTTCATCTAACCCCCTATTCCACCTCTCTAGCCATCACGCGAAATCATATGTTGATGCCTGAAGAATCTCCAAATTGACACAGGTTGAACCAGATCACTAGAGGGGTCTCTGGAGCTACTACAACCACTCTTCCCACTCCTAATTACACAATTATAGGGATTCCAAACATGAATTTTTGTTATATTTTTTATTTTTATATACAAACATTCTAATAGCTGTCAATAAAGTGGAATGGAAATCATGGGAAACCAGTGTTCAAATATCAGCATAGGCAATATATCTTAGGTGATTTCATCTCTCTTGATGCCTTAAGCTCCGATGAGCAAATTACACGGTACTTGTACTTGAGGGAGGTAGTAGCTATCCGATGAAACAATAGAGGTGTGTGCAAACTGACTCGAAATACCACCATTATGTAAGTGAACTTCAAAATTTTCTCAGCAACTTTATTTCTAGTACTTGTGTCTGTACGCAGGTATTAGCATGCAAATGATTCACATGCTAAATGACAATTTATAAGTCTATTAATTTCCTCTTTTGTACGTATATCACCTATGGTTAATTGGGGAAGGGTTGTAGTAATGCTTGGTGGTTCATGGAGTGATGCTGAATTTAAAGTGCGAACATTTTAGATTCCTGATTTTGGTTTGCGCTACATTGATGCAGATCATAGGACCTTTCAGCTTTAGAGTTGATTCAGAGATAGCAGTTGATTTGAAGAAGGATTGGTATTTAAGTGTGAAGAATCCTGTATTTGCCATTGAACATGCTTTACAAGTTCTCTGGTCTGCCAAGGCTGTTGCTTGGTACTCTCCCATGCAGCGTGAATTTATGGTAGAACTTCGTTTCTTTGAAACTTAATATCACCATCATCTGTATTGCACTTCATTTCTTCGGCCAAACACATACACAGCCCCCCAAACTTGCCCTCATTTTTCATTTTGGCACTTCAACTTAGCTTTGTTTCATTTTAACCCTTAGACTCCATTTTTTTTGTACCATTTAAACACTTATACTATTTTTTATGATTTATTTTTATTTATGTTCTTCAATTGCAATTTCTTATTTTAAAAAAAAATAGACGTGTGCCTGTTAATTTTCGTAAAAAAATTAAACTTTCAGGAACGAACATAAAAGTTTTCAAATAATAATATTATTTTTTGATATCTCTCTGTATTTTGACGAAAGTTCTTTGATTTTCTTTCTTAAACATTCAATTAAATTAAATAACACTACTTATTTATTTTTTCTTATCATCTAGGCTATCTAAATTTAACGCAAATACTCACTTTTAATTNCGAACATAAAAGTTTTCAAATAATAATATTATTTTTTGATATCTCTCTGTATTTTTGCATGAAAATAAATTGACGAAAGTTCTTTGATTTTCTTTCTTAAACATTCAATTAAATTAAATAACACTACTTATTTATTTTTTCTTATCATCCAGGCTATCTAAATTTAACGCAAATACTCACTTTTAATTTTTAATATAAATCAATACGAATAAAAAAACTCATCTTCAAAAAGACTCGACTGACTTTGTTAATAACACTTCTAAAAAAAGACTCTTGTTCATTGCTAATAACACTACTAAACAATGTTAAAACTCGACTGACTTTGTTAGGTTGTCGGTGATTTTAAAGAAAGAAAACCAATACAATTTCGTTGGTTATTTTTCACACAAAAATACTTAACACTCTTAAAAAGAATTATTTTTTGTTAATTTTTAATTTTTTAACTAAAATTAACTGACACATGTGGATTTAAAATAAGAAGTTGCAATTGAAGAATATATATAAAAATAAAGAAATCATAAAAATAGTATTTTGTGTTAAAATGATACATAAAAAATGGAGTTTAAGAGTTAAATGGAACAAGGCTAAGATAAAGTGTTAAAATGAAAAATGTGGACAAGTTAAAGGGGCTATATATGTGTTTGGCCCATTTCTTCTATTGGTATAAGTAATTCTAGCTATTCAGTGCCTGCTTATACTCTTAGTTAATGCAGTTTCTATTGGTAAGTAATGCGTTTGGATATATTTAGTTTATGCCATTTTTAAAAATTGATTCTGAGGTTATGTTTGGACTGCTTCTCAAAATGTTGTTTTAATCAATATTACATATATAAATCATAGTTATACATAGCATCATTTGTTTAATTCAAGATAATTATATTATATATATAAATCATAGTTGTACATACTACATGCATCGTTTGTTTAATTCAAGATTATAAATTATAATACATGTGAATTTGATAAAATAATTTTAGTAAACCTTTTTAAATATAATCATAATGTATAAACTACAACAAAATCTATCACCATGTGCAGTGGCGGATCCAAGATTTTACGATTATGGGTCCTCACTATTTTTAATATAAACTTGTATTAACCAAAGAGCGTAATTGCGCGCTAAAATTCCTCAACAAGAGTGTTTTTTTAAAAAAAAATTAATAGTCAATCAAAAATCATTGAATTGGTTCAAGAAAAAAAAAAGAGGAGGAACAATATACCTTCACGAACTATTGTAATTACCAAAAAGGCAAACCAACGAGAAAGAGGATTTTTTTGCTTTTGAGTTGGAGAACTTAAATGAAGGTTCTAGAACATAATATTTTTCCCTTCCCTTTTCATTTACCCTAATTAGACTGACGAGAAAGAAAGAGTAAATAAACATGGAAAATCATGATTAAGTTGCATATTAGACATGAGCAGTGACCGCTTCAAGATTTTACGATCGTGGTTGCTTCTTTAACTATCAATCACAAAATATTAATGCATAAATTTAACACTAGTCATAAAAATGATAATTAAATACGATTGCGAAAAAAAATTAATAAAAAAATTTGAGTAAAAGTATATTGAAAAAGGGAGAAGGAATTTTGGAACTTTTGTATAAAATTTAATTTAAGAAAATTCGGCGGGACAATGTGAAAGGGAAAATAGATCAAGGACAAAAGTAAATAAATAAATAAATAAATAAATAAACAAATAAAAGAAAGTGTAATTGGAAATTATAAGGCACAAAAAGAAGAGTTGAAAAGGTAGAAATAATGTGTTTAGAGGGATTCGAACCGGGGCTGAGAAGCAAAATGTAAACCTTGAGCACCCACTTTCAACCAACAAACCAATTGAATCGTTTGTAGCATGGGTGCTCACCTTTAGTTTTATATGACTTTGTCTTAATTTCAATACAAGTATATATAGTTCGATACGAGGTTAATGGGTGCTCGAGCACCCGAAAACCTCCATGTGGGTCCGCCCCTGACCATGTGTAAATATCCCAAAAACAAAGGAAAAAAGTTCAAAGAACTAATATATCTAAAGTTTATTATATCATTTATACTTTTCATAAATCTTAATGTTAGACATATGTTACATTTTTCCACATATTATATTATATTTTTGTAAAATAATAATTGTTAGAAAATGAGTACCTAATGTTGTGATTGAGAAGTGAAGAATACACAATTGCAAATTTAACTCTGAAATGTAGAGAAACAAATAAGCGTTAGTTAGCGAAAAATATTCAAAAAAATGGCAAATAATATTGTCAGAAAATGAGTACTTGATGTTGTGATTGAGAAGTGAAGAATACACAACTGCAAATTTAAATCTGAAATGTAGAGAAACAAATAAAAATTAGTTAGCGAAAAAAATTCAAAAAATTGGGAATATATATATATATATATATATAAAGGTACGAAATAAAACGACCATTAGGCACGACTGAACTACTCCTCCACTTAAAGACTGGCTCATTAGAAAACTGGAACTTAACAACTCGAGTTCTACAATTAATGGAGGCATAACAGGCATGAAGTTGGTCCATACCCAGAATAACATCAAGATCTACCATGTCTAACTTAACTAAATCAACCATGGTGCTCTTGCGATTGACGGAAATGGTACAATCACGATATACTCGCTCAGCTAGAATAGACTCCCCAACAGGTGTAGAAACACAAAAAGGGCTCACAAAGTTTCTCAGGAAGAACATCAAAATTGATTGCAACATATGGAGTCACAAAAGATAAACTCGCTCCTGGATCTAGCAAAGCATAAACATCATAAGTAAAGACTTTGATCATACCAGTGACAACATCCGGCGAATTCTCTTACTCTTGGCGATTAGTGATAGCATATAGGCGGTTTGCTCCTCCTCCAGCCCCTGAAGTAGCTCCTCTAGATGCAACTCTGTTTGGTGGGGCAACTGATGAAGATTGGTCTTTATTGCCCTCATTACCATCGCTCTGCCTGTTCGTAGGGCACTCTTTCATGAAGTGACCATTCTGACAACACTTGAAGCAANAATATCCGGCGAATTCTCTTACTCTTGGCGATTAGTGATAGCATATAGGCGGTTTGTTCCTCCTCCAACCCCTGAAGTAGCTCCTCTAGATGGAACTCTGTCTGGTGGGGCAACTGATGAAGATTGGTCTTTATTGCCCTCATTACCATCGCTCTGCCTGTTCGTAGGGCACTCTTTCATGAAGTGACCATTCTGACAACACTTGAAGCAATCAGTGGAGCCATCGCTACACACTCTTGAGTGGGTCTTACCACACTCAGCACATGCAAGAGTTCTATTACCTCCTTGTGCCACACTATCTTGAGACTATCCAGGTATAGCTCTGAAGTATTGTGAATTCTGACTATTGTACTCACCTTTGTTTCTGGGTGCAAGTGTACTAGCAGATGATGGAGCAGGTCCCTTTTGTTTTTATTGGAAGGACGCCCGGTTGGCATTACTTTTTTGCTGCCCGGACTCATTCCCATATGTCTTAGCCTTTTTGTTTCTGAACTCTTCTTTATCCCTCAACTTATCCTCCTCAACCTGTTGCACATGAATCATCAACCTCACTATGTCCATTTAACCTATTAGCATCGCAACCTTACCTTCCTTACTCAACAGACGAGACAATCTGGCAACAAATAGACTCATCCTACTCCTCATATCCGCAACCATCTCCGGAATATATCGAGAAAGTTGGGTGAACCTCAACTATACTCATAAATACTCATTAACTCCTGCTTAAGGGTGAGGAATTCTCGTACCTTGGTTTCTCTCAATTCCCGGGGAAAGTAAAGCCCCAAGAAAGCCTCCTCAAACATAACCCAACTCACATTCGGTGCACCCTCAGCTCTACCTTTCTTCCATTGATCGAACCAGATTCTAGTGACACCCTTTAGTTGGTATGAAGATAATTCCACTCTTTCAGCATCGGTGACATGCATAATCTCAAAAACCTTCTGAAGCTCCTCAACGAAGTTCTCCGGATCCTAAGTGATGCTTAAACCAGTGAAGCTCGGATGATTCATCCTTAGAAACTTTTGGATCCTAGACATATCAACTACATCCTGTCAAACCCCTCTTTGTCCCACTTGGTTGGTCACAACTTGACTCAGCATTCGGATGGCTTCCCGAAATTCAGCATTGGTGACCTCTCCTTGGGGTTGTACTTCAAATGCATTAGGTACCCCCTTGTTCCTCGACATTCCTCCTAGCAGGATGACCTCGGACAACTTTTCGTGGAGGCATGATCAACTAAAAGACACGCACAAGCACGAGTTAGAAAGAGACTTTATAGAGATGAACTCTATCTCACGAAATGAGTACGAAAGAAGTGAAGGAAATTCCTAAATGTTGCAGCCTTCTAATTATAGATGTGGCACAGTTCACAATGATAACTAGGACTCTACAGACACGACTTCATAGACTCCCTAGGAATCTTGAACTCTGTGCTCTGATACCAAGTTTGTCACGCCCCGAGCCTATACCCTGAGCGGGACTGGCACTCGAAAACCATTGTTGGCTCCAAGCGAACCCTTGGTCCGGCTAGACTCTCACTGGAAGACTTACTCAACAGAAAATGTACTTAAACACAGTCTTAAATAAATTGTTTGAATAGGTAAACTGAGAATATTTAGAAAATAACTTCAACTTAGCCAAAATGGCAACTCAAGTCTTTAAATCAAACAACTGAAATATCATGACTAAAGAACTCATATCTGAATGTCTATGAAGCCTCTAGATACTAAGAGGGATGTCGGGACAAGACCCCCGATCATCCTAACAGCTGAAATAGCCAAAAACAATAAAACAAAACATAACCAAAAGAATCCTCCGGAAAGCAAAGAGGCTCACCAATTGACTCTGAGTGCTCGACTAGATCAACGAATCGCTGGATGCTGATCCTGGTTACCTGTATATGCATCACAAAACGATGCAGGCCAAATGACATCAGTAAAATGAATGTATGAGTATGCGAGGGGAAAACTAAACACGACATAAGCTTAAAATGAATACTGAAAGAAACACTTACCTCAGCTTTACTCAACTCATGAATACTCAACTCAATGCAGAAATACAAAAAGTAAAGGTGCAGTTTATATAAAGCATTTAAAACAGTAGGTAGTAACTCAATGTGTTAAAGAAGTACAATAACAACTCAATTTATATATAAAGTAATATAATTCTATGGGAGTTTCTCTAACCAACAACCATCACTATGAGTTATGTGATGATACAACGTCTCACCCATGCTGCCAGAATTGTCCTATACCTTGCTGGTATATAGAACCTCTCAACTAAGTGGATCCACTAGTCTATGCTAAAAAGCCTAAGGAATCTTCAAAAAAGTGTGACCCTTTCTACCCACGATGGCTACATGGTTTATGGAGACTTGAGTTAATATGAACTCGTCCTCATATCGGTGCTCAATACTACTCCCAAAATACTCAACTCATATGTTTAAAAACAACCACAAAATGGATTTATTTATTTATTTATTGGTATTGAATTTCTATATGCAAGGTCAAGTCAGGTAAATTTGATATTTTCTTTATAAGTTTAATATTTAGTACTCATTTTTATTGTCTAATTATAATTACTTGTTTTATTTTGTAACAGTTTGAACAAATGTCATATGTTGACACCTAATTTTTGACCTCCACAATATAGATTAATCATCGAACTTCTTCATTTTCAAACGATTGAAAAGATTAGTTTCAGAAAATCTAAATATTTTCAAGTTATTTTTAAAATAATTTTTCATTTTTAAATAATAAATACGTATTTTATATATTTTATAAGTATTTGAAAATCATCTCTAAGAGATTTTATTTTTTAATTAACATTCTACTAATTTAGTTTAGTTTAAATTATAGTTATAATTCTCCTTGCCGAGGGCCTGTGCACCCCCGGGATTAGTCGAGGCTCAAAGAGACTCGGACACCCGGTGCAAATCAAAAAAATAAATAAATAAATAAATAAAATTATAGTTATAATTTTGAGTTAATTAGTTGGTAATAAATTAATTATTTTAAAATCAAGATAACTATTTTATTTCATTAAGATTAAGAAGATCATTAATTTATTTATATTAATTCGTCTTGTTTAGTGGTTAGCCGAATTCACCAATTGACTTTAATTTGGCTATGTTTTAACATTAGTTGGTTATAATTGTAACTCATTTAGCCATTTTGGAATCGCAAATCTAACCATTTTGTTTCCCTCTCTCAACCCATCAAGAGGCCAGCTTTGGGCCTGATTAATTCCTTAAATCGACCCATCCCACTTCATAATCCCAACTAACGCATTCCTAATAAACAGACTCAGCCCAATTCCTTCAACAATACGTTGACCCAAACCCATCATCAACCCATACCTGACCCAATACTCTTCTTCTTTCCAGTACTAGAAATTTTGAGTCCGATTAGNCCCCCCCCCCCCCCCCGGGATATGTTAAGACTTGTTTTGGGTTTACTCCGTTGGGGCATGAAGACATTTATTTTTTGCTTTCCTTTATGTTTATAGCATATAAATACTTGTTTTACCTCTCTACTTACCGATAATATATTCTATGGTTGTTTTTGATGCGCTTATATTGTTTTTGCATGTGTATGGATTGAAAATAATGATTTACATGCCTCGAGAATGAAGAGAGAAATAGGGAAAAATAGAGCAGGAGTTCTGTCCTGCCTTATCCACTTTAGTGGTTGACATGCCACAATAGCAAAAAATTCCCGCTATAGCCAACCAGTCTCGATATGACGGCCCCAACGAGGTCAGCCCATAAATTTAGAAATCATGTCGAGTTCCAATATTCTCATATCAATACCAACTCTTGGAACACAACTTTACTTATTAAATAACTCCAAAATCACCTAGACATGTATAGAATAGTCCTCACATCAAATTCTCGAATGTGGCCCAAAATTGTACACATCAACATATAGTTAAGAACTTGAAACCACATGATCATAAAATTTAAGACTAGATCCCATTAAAACACGTTAAGTTAATCACATAACAATTTATCATTACATCATTAAACATATTGGAATTGGTTGATTAATATACCAACTAGTTAGTTGAGATTGATAGTTAGTTAGCTAATTATTTTGTATTGTGTAAAGTTAGTTAGTCTGTTAGATTCTAGAAGCTTCTAGTTCTGTACATATATAGCATTGTATTCCATTACTTCTTTTCAAGTTATATTGAATGAAGAATTCATTTTGTTAATTCTAGTAAAGCTTTCTAGATTAACTTTCATCATGGTATCAGAGCTGTGAATTGAGATTCAATTCAACTGTAGTTTTTTCCGCCATTGAAGGTCCTTTGTGGAAGCAGAGGACAAGATGAATACTGGAGAATCAAATGCGACTGTGAACGCGACTGTGAATGCAACTGCGATGCAAGCTGATACGCTTGAATCCATTGAGAAGAAGCGAAATCACCCTCTGTACCTTCATCCATCTGATACTCATGCAACTGTGTTGACTACAGTGCAACTCACTGGTATAGAGATCTATTCACTTTGGAGCAGATCTATGCTGATTAATCTTCGTGCAAAGAGTAAATTGGGTTTTGTGTTGGAACATATAGAAGGAGTGATTACAAGATGGAATTGGAGGAACAGTGAGAGAAATGCAATTGTTTTGTGTTGGCATGGATCATGAACACTGTTTCCAAAGAGCTGTTAAGTGGAATTATGTATGCTGATAATGCAGCTGAGGTGTGAAGAGATCTCAAGGATTGATTCAATAAGGTTGATGGATCCAGGATCTACCAGCTGCACAATACATTAAGGTAACTTGAATGTTTCTGGATATTTTACAAAATTGTGACTACTATGGGATGAGTGTGATGCTTTTATGCCCCCACTATCATGTGACTGTGATAAATCGAGAAGTTACATAGATCATTTAGCTTACCTGAGGTTATTTGCTTTTCTGATGGGACTAAGTGAAGTTTATAGTTACGCGATAAGTCAAATTCTAATGATGAGACCACTGCCTAATGTTAATAAGGCATATGCCATGATAATGGCAGATGAAAACCAAAGGGCTATTGCATGTACTCATTCTAGCAAAGATATGCTAGAATCAACAACACTATATGCAGGGAAAGGACAACATATTAAGAGGAATGTGAGATTTCCTCAAACAAAGAAGAAGAATTGGGATCAAATCTGTGATTACTATAAATTGCAAGGGCATGTAATACTCTATTGTTACAGACTAAATGGCTATCCTCCTGATTGGAAGTTTAAAAAGAAGCCACCACCTGAGAGGCCTGGTATTGGATATGATCAAGGTGTGACAAAACAAATGCAGGGAATGCAGAATACTGATAGGCCATATCAGGGAGTAGCAAATCAAGTAAGGATTGATCAAGTACCAGATGCTTTTGCTCCAGTACATAAACATGCAATTTCTCAGTCACAGGGATCACATGAGACACCATCTATATTAGCTCAACGTACTTTTACTCCACAACAATACCTAATGATTTTGCACATGCTGGATAAGGAAGAGGCAACAACTTCAAGAGTCAATAGTGCAAACATGGTAGGTATAACTGGTCCTATTACTGAAGCACTGTTTACAAATGTAAATAAGGACAATTGGATAGTGGATTCAGGGGCCACTTGTCACATGACTTCTAAGATATATAGATTAGGAGTCAATAGTGCAAACATGGCAGGTATATTTGGTCCTATTACTAAAGCATTGTTTACAATGTAATAAAATAGTTAGATAGTGGATTCAGGGGCCACTTGTCACATGACTTCTAAGATATATAGATTAAGTTCTATTTCCAAAGACATGAGTAGTATGGATAGGAAAGTGCACTTTCCAAATGGAGAGACCACTTCAGTCACACACACTGGAAATTATAAGACACGTGTTGGTGATACATTAGAAAATGTATTGGTGGTTCTTGCTTTCAAGTTTGATTTACTTTCAGTAGCTCAGTTAACCAGGCAAATTAATTGTTCAGTTAATTTTTTCCCTAAGTTTGTTGTGTTTCAGGACCTCTCAAATGGGAAGGTGAAGGGGATTGGTAAGGAGCTAGATGAGTTGTACTAATTCCCCAGTAGGAGGCAAGGAGAATGAGATAATACTGATGACACAAAGTGGAGTGTTGATGAATAACATGTTGTGGCATAACAGAATGGGACATCCCTCAGCTAAGGTGCTAAGTCAGTTACCCCTGTCATTTAGTGATACAGATGATATTTGTAAAGACTATCCAGTTTGTCCACTTGCAAAGTAGACTAGACTAGACTACCTTTTCCTTTAAGTTTGTCCAAAACTAATGTTTTTGAGTTGATTCATTTGGATGTTTGGGGACCATACAAAGTTGTCACTCATAATGGATACATATTTTTTCTGACTATTGTTGATGACAAGTCCAGGATGACTTGGATATATTTGTTAAGATTGAAGAGTGATGTATTTTCAATTTTATCATCTTTTATTGTCCTTGTCAAGACACAATTTAATGCACATATTAAGATGATGAGATCTGATAATGGAACTGAGTTTTTCAACAGTGAATGCAATGAGCTCCTCAGTTCTCATGGTATTGTTCATGAAAGCAGTTGTTCTAATACTCTACAGCAAAATGGAGTGACTAAACGAAAACACATACATGTACTTGAGGTGGCAAGAGCTCTTAGATTTCATGGCCATAATCCTCTTAGGTTCTGGGGAGAATGTGCTCTTGTAGCTATATATTTGATTAATAGATTTTCTACCCTAGGAGGAAAGATACCATATGAAATGTTTCATAAGGTCAAGGCCAAGCTTGACCACTTGAGAACACTAGGATGTTTGGGTTATGTTACAAGATTGCGCAAAGGTGACAAGTTTTCTCCAAGAGAAGATGTTGTATGTTTATGAGGTACTCAGTCACTCAAAGGGGTATGTCATGTACAACTTGAGTCAGAGGAAAATGATAGTTAGCAGGGATGTTGTTTTCAAGAAGAACATATTCCCTTTTCAGAAAATGGTTACCACAGAGTTTCCATTGTTTCCAAAGCTTAACATGCATTATAATGATGATTTAGAAGAAATTATGATGCCTCAGACAGATGAATTACATGATGAAACTATCCATACACCTCAAGAAGAGGAATTTCCTGAGATTGACATGCATGGTGATGACTTGAATGAAGAACCTGATGTAAATGTTGAGCATGGTCCAGATGATATGAATGATTTGCCTCATGTTCCAACTGCTCCTGTAAGATCTAGACAGTCTCTTAAAACCTCCAATCCACCTATTTGGATGAAGGACTATGTGACTTAAGTTTCTGACAAAGTTCATCCTTATTCAATAGGAAGATATCTCTCATATCAGGATATCTCTAATACTTATGCAACTTACTTATCCAAGTTCTCTACAGAGGTTGAGCCTAAGAATTATGAAGAGTCTATCAAGGTCAAGAGATGGATAGGGACAATGAAGTTGGAAATAAAAGCTTTGGAGGAAAATGGTACCTGGAAGTTAGTAAGTCTGCTAGCAGGGAAGTCTACCATAGGATGTAAGTGGGTTTTTAAAAGCAAATACCAAGCTAATGGGGGCGATTGACAAATTTAAAGCTAGACTAGTTGCTATGGGGTACAATCAAACTGAAGGTATAGATTACCATGAGACTTTTTCACCAGTTGTGAAGATGGTTACTATAAGGTCCATAATATCATTGGTTGCTGTTGAGAGTTAGGTGATTTATGAAATGGATGTATTCAATGCATTTCTACAAGGGGATCTATTTGAGGAAGTATACATGGAGTTGCCTATGGGATTCAAGTTAGAAGGAGAAAATATGGTGTGTAAGTTGGTTAAGTCTCTTTATGGACTTAAACATGCATCAAGATAGTGGAATGCAAAATTGACCACTACCTTGTGCAATTTAGGATATATTCAAAGTCATTTGGACTACTCATTGTTTACCGAGAATAGAGGAAAAGGGATAGTGATTGTACTGATATATGTGGATGATATACTCATCACAAGAAATGATGCCATCCTGATATAAGAAACAAAACATGTGTTGCACAGTAATTTCAAGGTCAAAGATTTGGGGGAGCTTAAATACTTCATAGGGATTGAATTTCTTAGGTCTAGCAAATGGATAGTGATGAACCAAAGAAAATATGCCCTAGAATTAATCTCTGAAGTTGGTCTAGCTGGTGCTAAAACAACTCCAACACCACTAGAATGCAACATGAAGTTGACTAGTGTGGAGTTTGATGAAGGAACCACTAACAGTGATGCATTGTTCCTAGATGTTACAAAGTATCAAGGACTTGTTGGAAAGTTGTCATATCTCACAAACACAAGGCCAAATATAGCATTTGCAGTACAATCTCTAAGTCAATTCATGCAGCAACCAAAAGTTTCACATTGGGAAGCTGCATTGAGAGTGATAAGCTATATTAAGGCAGAACCTGGTAAGGGATTGTTGATGAGTGCAAACAAAAAGTTTTCCCTCACAGGATTCTGTGATGCAGACTGGGCTGCTTTCCCAAATACCTAGGAGATATGTTACTGGTTTTCTCTTGAAGTTTGGTGATTTCTTGATCACATGGAAATTCAAGAAACAAAACACAGTGTCAAGATCTTCAGCAGAGGCAGGGTATATAAGTTTAGCTACTTTAACAGCTGAAGTGGTTTGGGTCACAAATTTATTTAGGAATTGGGTGTGGAATTGATTGGACCAGCCAACATTCACTGTGATAGCAAGGCTGCCATACAGATTGCAGCTAATCCAGTGTTTCATGAACATACTAAACACATTGAGATAGATTGTCATTTCAATTAGAGAAAGAATACAACAAGGGTTGATCAAAACAATATACATTCACACCAAGGATCAACAAGCAGATTAATTGACAAAGGCTCTAGGAAAAGTGCAGCATGACATTCTGATAGACAAGCTTGGATTCTTGAATGTGATCAATACATCCATCTTGAGGGGGAGTATTGGAATTGGCTGATTAATATACCAACTAGTTAGTTGAGATTAATAGTCAGTTAGCTAATTATTTTGTATTGTGTAAAGTTAGTTAGGCAGTCACATCAAGTTAGTTAGTCAGTTAGATTCTAGAAGCTTCTAGTTATGTACATATATAGCATTGTATTCCATTCCTTCTTTTCAAGTTACATTGAATGCAAAGTTCATTTTGTTAATTCTAGCAAAGCTTTCCAGATTAACTTTCATCAAAACATAATCAAGTTATGACTCTTCTCTGTCCATAATTTCTCAGAAATACAGTAATTCATGCACTTCCCACATATGTAAATATTCAGGCGATACAATGCACGATAACAATCGTCAAGTCATATGGTTAAGACCAACCAGGTTCATTACCTCCTATTTGTGTTATGAATGAACACTAACTAACCATCCATGAATTTACATGATCTTTAAGGCCAAATACTAATTGGAACGATCCTGATTCCAACTTTCGTTGCTTGTGTTCCTTCTGTCGCGACAACGACATTCAATTTGCTTCGTTGATATGCCAATTGGAATCTAGAGATACCAATTGAACTCAACCCATAACACAAGCAACATACCACACAGAATGAGTGAAGGAGTGAGACAACTTCTTAGAATGCTTCATTTAGCTAGTTACACATATTTAGCTAGTTCAACAAAACCCAAACTTTTGTAGTGTTACAATATCTCCATATTGAGAACATTCATCCTCAAATGTGGATCATAGACTAAGATTCGACTAACCTCAAATTTTGACCCATAAACACATTAAACTAGATGTTATCCACAATGATAAGGACTCTTACAATTAAAATTATCAAGTTGTGACATGGAGAAAAGGAATTCAAGACACTAGAAAATGTTGTGAAACTATGATAGGCAAAAGGCTTATTAGCACATACCTGAAAATAGAAAACAAGTTACAATATATCTTCATGTCCTTCTCTGCTTCCCAAATCTCTTCCTCGGAATTCTGATTATGCCACAAGTCTTTGACTAACACTACATCTTTAGCTCTCAACCTTCTAATTACTTGATGATCTAGGATTTGCACATGTTCCTCTTCATAAGACAATTCCTCGATAACTCCGATCTCCTAGTTAGTCAAGATATGAGAAGGATCAGGTCAATACAACCTCAACACAGACACAAGTGAAAGACCAGATTCACCATGTTATTTACATCTAATTAGTTATCTACAAGCTAAGTATTTTTATTTGTCCTTTCATATCAAAACAAACTTACTTTATTCGTATAAAAATAAAATGGAAAAATCACACCATATACACATTTAAGAGACAATATTACGGGTTTTAAACCTACTCTTAAAAATTTCTTACTTATAACAATTTAATTACGGGTTATAACATATTAATAAAATTTAACTTTATTTAAAAATCAATTAAATTTTACTTTTTTTAATGATTAATATTTTTATAATTTTATATTATTAATAATTTAATAATATTGATTGCAGTTCTTTTTTTAAAATCAGTAATTATCAATTACACAAATTTAGGGATTTAGATCGATTACAGTTTCATCTTTACCGTTACACACCAAACCATCCACTCACGTCAATCCCACCCCCACACCTATCCTATACAACACGCCACCACCCCACTACCCCACCTTCAGAAATAAAAAAATCTTCTCTCTCAAACATACTCCAAGCCGTTTCTCATCTTATTCATGTCAAAGAAACATGTTCTAACGCCTCGAAAGAGTCCTCGACTAGTTGTAGCAACTTCTACGGATGAAGTACATGCTCCAACATTTAACATATTGACTCAAACCCCGCTGCCATAAAATAATGAAATTCCGGCAAAAGGTGATTCTTCTCAATCGAAGAATCAGATTACTCAAAAGGAGAAAATTAGTGAAGCAAAGAAAACGGTAAGTCCTGCAAATCAAAAGGAAAAAAAGGAAAGGTGAAAATTGTAGAAACCCATTCTGATTTCCCAAGTGAGATACAAAAGAAAAAACAAAAAAAAGATATCAAAATTGGTCAGTCTTCAAAATCATTAAGAAGAAAAACAACAACGAAGGAGGACTCAGAAATCCCAATATCCAAAAAAGGCAAAAAAGTGGTTAGGATAAGTATTATATATAATTTATTTTCAAATTATTCAAATTAGTGTATTTTTTGTTAAAAGTATTATGTTATGCTTATTGTTGGTACGAAACTTATATTGGTGTGAAACTTGTACGAAATGTGAATAATATTTGTATGAATCTGACTTTAATATATGATTTATGAATATTGTATAAAATGTGATTTAATATTGGTATGCAATTGGTATGAAATGTGTTTTGACATTGATATGAAATTTGTTTGATATCAGTTGCCCAATTTGTTGATTTTAGTGCAGTTTTTTAAATTTCTATTTTTTGTCTGAGTTATGACTAATATTGCTATGAAATTGGTATTTTTCATAACAGGAAGGTTTCTTTTTTAATTTCTCCATTAATGTATTTCAATTTTTAACATTGGTATAAAATTGGTATAAATTGATATTAAATGTTGTTTTGAAAATTATTTTGATTGTAGTTCGATAAATTCATGAAAGTAGCTTGTTAAATGTCACAGTGCACATGAATCTGGTATGATGTTTCAATAATATTGGTGTGAATTTTTTTTCAAATATGGTATGATGTATTACTAAAATTTATGTATATGAATATGGAATGAAATATGAATAATATTGGTATGAACTGACTTTTATATATGGTTTATGAATGTTGATATGAAATTGATTTAATTTTGGTATAAATTATGTGATATAATTTAATTATAACTACTTATAAACTGAAGTTGGTGTTGGAATGAAACATGAATAATATTGGTATGAAGTATGTTTTAATTTAGTATAAACAATTTTATTTTATAGGCAAGCAAGCCATCCAAACACTGGTCTTCATGCACAAACATGAATATTGTTGGTGATCTGTTGACTTTCCTCAGGCATGTGAGGTTTCAGCAATTTTTGGAACAAACACCATTTGGTGTATTTTACGAGCTATCCCACATAAAGATTCAATGTCAGTTATTGCGCAATTTGTTAATTCTTGAAACTGAAAACGTCAGGAACGACATGTTAATTGTCAAAATAAACGGTACAGTACTACGTTTTGGGATTAAGAAATTCGCACAAGTAACTGGTCACTTGGCATATATAATGTCGACATATTTTTTTCTTAAATAGTGTATTTAGGTTAAGAACGTCATCAAATACTACTACATATATTAAATTTAGAACTCAATCAAGAATAATTGAAGTTGTTATTCTAAAATTCATCTGAACTTATAAAAATTAAAATTCTAACTCGGCCTTCGTTGAAAATGTGACCTCACACCAACTGGAGGTTCAATTTTAATTAATTGTTACTACAATACAACAAATTCGTAGGTAATATTCAAAGCACTCTATCAATTGTCTTTTAAGCCCCCGCAATTTGTAACTTTAACCCCCATAAACTGACTCTTTTTTTGTAGAAAGTAAATCTTAATCGTACTTCAGCCTACTCTTCCTCTTCTGCTTCTGCTATGTAAAGAACAAGTAAATTCTCTTTTATAGGTTATGTATGTTTTCTGATTATATTAAGATAACATAGAAATATCGAGTTAGGGCATATAAAATTTTAGTTTTGCATATGTGCTTTAAATTTTCCACAATAATTAATATATTTTATCGTAATAATATATTGAGTTTAAATTGTAGGAAATTTCGTAAGAACACAATGATGAAGGCTTTGTAATATGAACTACAAACACATAGTTGAAGGCTTGAAACACGTAAGAATGCTTGGTATTTGCTCCCTCTTCTTTGCAAGATCGCTATGGAATTGTCTATATATAGGTTTAGCGTATAAGATAGGCCTAAGCATTTTTGCACAAAGCAAATAGTGAAGAAATTTTATTCGAAAGCAAGAAATTGAAATTGATCTTTTTGGAGAAGAAACTAATTCTTTGGAGAATGTTGCAAAGAAAGATACTCTGTAAAAGCTACATTAGAGTTTGAAGAAGTTGACTTTAATTAGAATTAGTGATAAACGAACAATACAAGGATAAAACCATTTCATTTAAAAGACACCTCTTCATTTAAAATATTTATTATTAATTTTATTTAAACAATTGCAACATCATACCCCTCCTCTTGAGGATTCCTGAAGACCGTAATTCAAGTCATGGTGTTGTAGATTCACATCCGTTAAGAAGGAGCCTATGAATCGAATAAAATAGTATTTGTAGTTAAATTTTACACCCTTTATTAATGTTGAAGATGTACCTCTACGTACAATCTTGGCAGGATTGTCTCGAGCATTAGGACACTAACGCAATTGGTTGGGGTCCCAAATTTGTAAGGCCCCCTGATTTTTCCTAAAGATATTGTTTGCAACAAATTTTATACATATGAAAAATAAATCAGCCATAAATAAAATCTCTAGAAATAAGAATATTATTGATAAAATAATATGGGTATAAATCTATTTGTTTCTTTGATTCTTCTCTCTTAAGATTTTTTCGTGACTCGAGAATCATAGTGGCATATTTCTCAAACTAGGATAATATGAACCTCATTGAGATTTATTAGATCTCCATTAATCTTTGTGAATATTTCATGAATTTGCGGAATATTTGAGATACCTCTTTAAAGTAGTATATTATCCTTTATATAGGCATTAGCTAGGATTTAGGGTAAAGTAGCCTCAAAATATCCTAACTGGATTGAACACGTCTTGTAGAATCCTACAAAATTTCAATGTGTGTGTGTGTCTCTCTCTCTTTATATATATATATATATATATATATATATATATGAACAAAATTGAGAAGTGAATCAAATAACTTTTTTACTTTATTTAATGTGGAGATTGTTATAATAATTGAAAAAATGAATAGTAGTTAGTGTTGAAGAAGAAGAAAGCTGATGATTGGAACATGTCAAAGGAACAGGTCCAACGAAGCTGACTGACGTGTCTGCAACAAGTGTTGATGAAGAAGGAAGCTGACGATTGGAACATGTCAGAGGAACAGGTCCAACGAAGCTGACTGACGAGTTTACAGCATTGTTGTAGAATTAGAGTTGCACCAGGATTAGACTACTTATATTAATTAGGATTATATTACGATTAGAATTATATTCTGATTAGGATTATATTACGACTATGATTAGATTATTTATAATTGCATTATTATTATTATAGTAGTAATAGGTATTGTAGTAGGGCTCTAAGCATAGTTAACTTAGGACTCTACAATTCTCCCCATATAAAGAGGTTGTAACTCAACATTATTTTCATCAATACAATCCTTCATTTCTCTAATTCTAGACGTGAGATTTCTACATGGTATCAAAGCATAAAAGCTCTTCCGCTCTCTAAGTATTGATCAAAAAAAAAAATCACACATTGCAATTGCCCCTTCTACCGAAACCATGTCAACCTCCTCACTTCACCAAATCATTGCCGCTTGCTCCATTAAATCTAAGCCAACAAACTACCTCATATGGAGGATGCAAATAACCCAATTGATTCAGGTGATAAAACTAACGTATCTCATCTATGAACTAAGTAAAAGTAGTTGTTCCACTAGACAGACTGCTAGGAAAGTTGTAAAAGTTAAGAAGGATGCAAAAGATAGTGCACCATTGATGATTGGAAGGAGAAAGATGTGTTACTAAGGAGTTGGATCTCAAGCACCTTGACCGAAGAAAGCATGCACCTAATTGTGGGCTGCTCAACTGCCAAGGAGATGTGGGAATGCTTGGAAAAAGCTTATATTCAAGCAACAAAAATAATTAATTTTGCTAGAGGTTTAGGTTTAGGTCTCAAATACAAGACCTCTGTCATATTAGGTAAGACACCATATTCCACTCTTAATCAATTTGTTTATGCTCTCATGAGTTTTGATATAAGGGAAGATGAAGAAGAGGTGTCACAACAAAATCACAACATGGTATTATTTGCTCAAAAAGGCAGGGGAAGAGGAAACAACAACATTAACTCCAGTGAAACAGGTTTCAAGCCTGCTGGACAAGGAACAGGTTTTAAGAACCAGGTTCTCTGAACAATAAAAGTTCTCAAAGTGAAAATAAGGAGAGGAATAATATTGAGTCATGTGAAATCTGTGGTAGGAATAATCATACTGCTCTTAACTGTTTTTACTGGTGGAACTACTCGTATCAATCTGCAGATGAACTATCACAAGCAAACTAGACATCACATTCATACCGAAGCATTGACAAAACAAGTTTTTGTTGGGTATTTTTTTCTTCGTAATCGAATCAAGCTAGAGTAACTATTCCTCCACTCACTAGCTTGAGAGAAGAAGAAAGCTGACGATTGGAACATGTCAAAGGAACAGGTCCAACGAAGCTGACTAACGTGTCTGCAGCAAGTGTTGATGAAGAAGGAAGCTGACGATTGGAACATGTCAAAGGAATAGGTCCAACGAAGCCGATTGACGAGTTTACAGCACTGCTGTAGAATTAGAGTCGCACTAGAATTAGACTACTTATATTAATTAGGATTATATTACGACTAGAATTATATTATGATTAGGATTATATTACGACTAGGATTAGATTATTTATAATAGCATTATTATTATTATAGTAGTAATAGGTATTGTAGTAAGACTCTAAGTATATTTAACTTAGGACTCTACAATTCTCCCTATATAAGGAGGTTGTAACTCAACATTATTTTCATCAATACAATCATTGATTTTTCTAATCCTAGACGTGAGATTTCTACAGTTAGTTAATTGTAGCATCCTTTCTTATGTGACCTACCTATTTTGTTGACTCATTTATATGTTGACGATTATCATGAACCTACATCATTATTGTAACATTTACCTTTTAATTTCTATTCCCCTTCCTATTTTTAGTCTCTCACAAACTGAATATTCTAAAGTCTCTTAAACGGTCCAATCTTTTGCATTATGCAAAATCTATTATTGTGTATTTATAAAAATATATATGAAAAAATTGGTGTCTTCTTTAAATCTCAAGCATTACAACAAATCAATAATATTTTAATATCGTTATATAAACTTATCAAATTCAGTGCAACACTATTTCGATATCAATACATACAATTTTTAAGTTTTTGAGTCATGTTTTATTTTTCCAACTTTATATTATATTTTTTCATTGAAAATATACATTGTTTACACTCTTACTTCATAATCATAATGTCCGCATACATCTTACCTACCTTCTCGAGACTTCAAAAATTTAGGCCAATTGGGAGATTTGTTAGGTATTTGCTCTGAGTTTATCACCATAAATAGGTTTTCCTTTTCCTAAAAAGAAAGCATATAGTCTCCATATTTTGCTTGTCATTTTCTTGTAGGAAAACGTTTACGACTCTATAAATAGAGGCTCGTTCCTTCTGACTTAATTAGCATTCACAATGTAATCCTAGGAGGGTTTGAGAGTTTTATCTAGGGGGAGAATTTGTGGACACAAGTGATACATGATCATGTGTGGACCTCTTTGTATTCCGAGTGAATCCGGTGAAGTTATTTCTCTCTATATATTGTACTCTCATGTTTATGTAGTGAATTGCTCATATCCAATGTGGAGGTAGGTCGGTTGACCAAACTACGTCAAATCTTTGTGTCTTTTGATATATTTGTCGTTTGTCTTCTTACATATGGTCTTTACAGGTTTGCTTTGAGCTTCTGCATGACACCTAATTATTTTCGATCCTAACAAGTGGTACGTAAGATTATATTGAGTATGTTATATTTATTAAATTTATATATAATAACTAAACAAATAAAATAAGGCCTTTCTATAAGGTTTGATTTAGGTCCCCCAAACTTAATTATTGAGATATGACCTCCAAACTTGTCGAGACGGCTCTGTGTCTTTTACTGCTTGAATACTGATCTTGGCAGTTTGAGAGATATCAGTTGTATTTAGATGAATGAGGGCAGTTACTAGTTCAGGTCTATGTTGTCGTATTCCTGTTAGTCTTGATATTATATATATAAAAAACCTTTATAAAAGAGAAGCGTCCCCTCTAACTTTCCGCGCGGCTAGTCAAAAGATAGTTGGCTGGTACTCAATTTAAATGCAACTGTGGTATCCACTTGACTTCAGACATATATGATGTATTAATTGTTCCTTATCTGTTGTAAACATAAAATACCAAAAAATAATTAAAAATAATAATTGACTACCAAATATCTTTTAAAACAAAATATTAGAACCCCTCATCATTGATTCAGGAAATAGAACAAACTGCACACAAACATCACACAATATTATATAAAATATTTAAGCTAAACTTGAAATTTTATTTCAAAACATAAGATAAATGTTTTATTTAATTATTCGTGTATTTGGACTATAACGTAAATTTAATACATTTAAGTTAAATCTAATTTTCTTTTTTAAAAAAGGTCAATCGAGAACTTTAATTTGGAATTCGTACATAGTTATCATTTTAATTTTTGTGATTGATATGCACGATTAGAATTAGTAATGCAGTTCTTATAAAATAATCTATGTGATTTTATATGATATTAGTCATGAGAATTTAATTATTTATGTATTACTTATATATATTTTAATTATTCCATCTTCTATCTTAAATAATGTGTGTGAAGTAATATATATTTTAATTATTCCATCTTCTATCTTAAATAGTGTGTGTGCACGATTAGAATTAGTAATGCAGTTCTTATAAAATAATTTATGTGATTTTATATAATATTAGTCATGAAAATTTAATTATGTATTACTTATATATATATATTTTAATTATTCCATCTTCTATCTTAAATAGTGTGTGTGAAGTAATATATATCTTAATTATTCCATCTTCTATCTTAAATTACGTGTGCGTGTGCGTGTGCGTGTGCGTGTGCGTGTGCGTATGCGGTGCGTGTGAGTGTGCTGTGTGCGCACGCACGTGTGCATGTGAGTGTGTCTTTTTATCCATAAATTACCTTTGATTTCTAATGTTAATCAGAAATCGTTAATATTATTAGTAGAAAAAACTAAATATTATTGTATTTCTTAAAAAATTAAAAGTACAACAAATAAAAATTGAGAATTTCAAATAATGGTGATTGTCCCATGCAGAGTTAGCACGGACTTCCCCTTTTCTTGTGAACATGGAGAGTTAGCACGGACTTCCCCTTATCCTCTGCCTCCTTTCTCTCATCATGGTTGTCGGTTGTAGCCTCTCTGTCCTTGACCAAATGCCCCGCAACGACTGGAAGTGGCTCTTGTGCTTCCCAGCTAATCATACTCTTCCACGTGGACCCTTGTTATTCTGGGCTAAATTCTTCTACCTTTCAAAAATCCTTGAATTCATAGACACCTTTTAATCATCCGCAGTAGTTCTAAGACACGGAGGCTCACATTTTTGATGGAATCAGGAAAACTATATGCACAACGGAAGCATATCAGGATCTTACTGCTTACATGAATAATAGATAACCAATATCGTTTATGCTAGAACACATAATCATGTTATAACACATAAACTTACTGAAATTTAATTCGATAAATACCTCTTGAAGTTTGAGAAGATACCTTCAAGCGAATCCCCAAATTAGACCGACCTTCAAACGAATCCACAAGACAGCCAGCAGTTATGGTCTTCTACAGTGATCCCAAGTTTACATCTGAACTCTCTCAATACTTGGGTGGACAAGTATAAATAGAAAACTAATCAATATTTTTCTAGGTTAGGAGAATCTCTATTTATAGAGATTTCTTCCCCAATCCAAAAAGAAGAAGAAAACCCAGTTTTCTTGAAAAACAAGAAAACACACGCCTACTTCTTTTTCCACTAAGAAATAGGATTCTGAGTTCTAGTTAAAAATGAGCACTGTATGGACCACAAAATTAATTACTGAGGCTTCCTATTATGAAAATAATTCAAATAATTAATTTGAATTATTCTTACAATAATAAATTACAAATCATTCCACTAGAAATTCGTAATTGCACTCCTCTATTTATATTTCGAAATTCCCTACTAAACACTTATGTAATTTCCCATGTTAAGATTTCAGATACTAATCAATAAATTAAATTACTGACGAATTTAACTTAATGATTAATTTCCTTTAGAGCACTACTTAACTTATTTCATGTGTCGGAGTCATAAATTCACTTGCAAGGTTTGACACGATGAAAACTTTTAAGTTTCTCAAAAAGGCATATCAATCAATCTCTATAACGAGACATGAATTCCATCAACTAACTTATTATTTCACCAATATATATTATTATCATCCAACTTCCCAGGTATATTGACCCATCTCAGAATCTCACCTTTTAATAAATCAAAACAATAATTAATATATACAGATCATAATAGTTATATCAGGATTAAGAGTATAAGTACATTGAATAGTTTAGAGAATATGTTTTCGTCAGTCAGTCTAAAACAACTATCTCTACTCGATCTCGTTCAATACATACAAAATGCACTAACACAAGAAGTTGGAACTATACCATTCCCATAATCAGGATAAATTACATATAATCTTGTGCTACAATCGTACCCGATGGCATGTCCAATTTTCATCCTAGATTGTGAACAAAAAATTTTATACTTATAAGAACTGATGATTTAATCCTTTGTGTATATAAGCTAAAACTCTACACACTAAATCATCTACTATATAAGTAAACATACACCATAAACGAATGTATGATCTATTAAAACTGGGCAAACATTTATTCTATAATAAATATTATATCTTAACATATGGTTAATAGTATATATATCCCAACAGCTACAACACCAGTTATATGTTATCTTGCCCTTTCTAATGTGAATTCGATGATTCATGTAGGGGTAATTACTAATGCTTCGGTTCATGTTATAATGTATGCTTATTACTTCTTTTGCGCATCCGGAAAGAGGCCGGGGTGGAAGAAGATCGTTACCAGCTGTCAGATTTTGCAGTTCATCCTTTACTTCATGGGTGCAGTTGTAGTCATGTATTATCACCTCACTACTAAGATTGGTGCTCTGGTTCCCGTACTTTGTTATTTAATGTCACTTTTAATACCTCACTTTTTCTTCTTTTTCTCAACTTTCATTCCAAAACCTATGCCAACAACATCATCAAACACTCTCAACATAAAGCTTCTCAATAGACAGAACTAGTTGATTAGTTAGTGCTTTAATTTTTTACATGTCTATGTAATACATCTTTATCTTAATAATTAAATAAAAGTAGGTTCATTTGTTTTGCATGCTAGTTAGGTTGACATTGAGAAAAGACATCAAATCATCCACGAACTTGATAACAAAATTTACTTTAGCACTTTAACTATATGAGAATTTATTTACGCCTCCTTAACAACTTCTATATGAACTAAATACCAACCTAAGGAGTGATGTGGCAAGGAGAGTGAAGAAAGAAAAAAAGAAAAAAGAAAGTTTTGACCAACATATACAAGATTATACACATGACATTTTTTTATTGACCAACATATGAATAATATTTTTAATCTTTTTTCCTTCATATATTAACTTTTTAAAAATATGTGAATTTTCTTATTTAGAGGTAAAGAAATTTGTGGGTCTCAGTTTTTTTAAATAAAGTTTTAAATTTATTACTCTTTATTTTGTTGTCTTTTCCTAATACCTTCTTCCCAATTGAAGCAAACCTCCTCCTACCTTTCTTCATAAACATTCTCACCTCTATCCATTACTTTCATTCCATCGGCCATTTAGCAATTCACTATATATTACTCATCACTCTATTATTGTTGACATCGATCTCATAAAACCCAACACCAACATCATTGTTATAGAAATTAATTCCATAATATCCACCATCAATAGTAATAATATTGAAGAGGAATGGAGTGCTCGGGAATTCACATTCCCAAATAATCGATTTCACAATAATAGCATCAATGTCACAACACCCATTGTGAAGACACATTCATAGATTCAGATTTTCAATTACTCTAATATTTTTGTAGCTTTAATCTCATAAAAGAAATGAAGATTGCATAATAAAGTTGAAATATCCACATAATTTTTTCTATCACCAAATAATAGAAACTCAAAAAATGGGTTACCTAAAATTTAAGAAAAATTACATTTATAAAATGTAAGCATCAAGATTTTACTAATGGTTTAGACACAAATCTTGTCAATAAAAGGTGTGAAGCTGAAGGCTATAGTGAAAGACACTATTGTTGAATGAAATTAGCTTCGATTTTTTATTAGCATTGTTAAAAGGATTTAACTTCAGTTTTTTACTATCATTGTTGAAAGCATTTACCTCCAATTTGGGGTTGATGATGAGGTTCGTTGTTAAATAAATAAGTCCACATAATTTTAGAAATTAATTAATTAGTGTATATAAGTTTTTTTTTTTCAAATGGATATCGTTCTCATTTTAAAATAGAAATAAACCATTCCATAATATACATGACTTGGGTCTGAAAGTAACCAAAGCCCAAACTTAATTAGGCAACTAATAAAGAAAATCTGAATAAAGCAAACAAAAAAATGGAATGAAAAGGGGTAGAGTTGGTGAAGCTCGAAAAAATCTCCATGGATGGGTTCTTCAAGCTACCAATTGAAGTTTCTGAAACATAATTCCATGATCGATTAGAGATTCACCTTAAGCATTCACAAGTCCCACGAACACTGTGAATTTACCCTCAATGAAGACTTCTTCAACCGCTAAATCAGGGGTTCTTTCTACAACGAATGTAAGCTTTGAAAAACTCACTTAAACTCTAATCGAGCTTCAACTGTGTAGTAAGACCATAGGTAGGGTGTAAAACCCCGTATCTGAAACAGACCAAAAATGCAGATTTTGAGAAGTGGCAGGTGCAACCCACGGTTGCCGCCCACGGACCGTAGGTTAGACCAAGGCCCGTGCTGGTGGTCCGTGGTTCACCACTGCAACCCCTCCCCAAACCCAGCTAACACTCGACCCACGGACAGACCCACAATCCGTAGGCCAGACCACGGTCTATGGTCTATGTCCGCGGATCGAGGCCCCCTTTACCCAGCCTCTGACGTGAATGACGGCCGACCAGCACGGACCGTCGTTCGATCCACGGTCCGTAGGTCTGATCGTTGGTGAAGGCCAGCAGCCAATTAGTGGGAAATTGCTAATTGGGCCAACTTCAAATGATCATCATGCCCAACACAGAAAGGAATTATGTGCCCCAAAACCTATGATATGATAGATAATTGAATCCTCTTTCCAACACCATCGAGTTTACTAAAATCCGACCTCCGAGTAAAAGGTTATGCTCGTT
This sequence comes from Solanum stenotomum, assembly GCF_019186545.1. Classification (NCBI taxonomy): domain Eukaryota; kingdom Viridiplantae; phylum Streptophyta; class Magnoliopsida; order Solanales; family Solanaceae; genus Solanum; species Solanum stenotomum. The sequence goes on from NC_064282.1 coordinate 37,026,265, forward strand.
TTAGTGAAGCCCTGTTGGGCAGACTTAACCTACGACCCCAATCTACGGACCGTAGGTCTCGTCTGTCGGTCACTCCGATAGCAGTTAAGTCAGGGGTATTTTGGTCTTTTCCTATTTCGTTGGACCCTAAGCTACGTCGTTTAGACCCTAAATTATGATGTTTTAGTCAGTTTAAGCTTAGAAATATAACTAGAACTTATCTAAGTCAAATCATTAATCAAAACTTAGAAAATTAGAAGCAAGAGAGGAGTAAAAGTCGACCAGCCCTTACTCCAAGAACGCAACAAGTTTTCTTTGGTTCCAGCCCAAAAATCAAAGGATTTCTCCGTGAAATTCGTCACCAGGTATGTTGGATTTCACCAGTGGGTTCCTTTCACCCATTAGGTCTCTAGTTTTCAGTCAGTTTCTTGATTCCCTTATTATAACTAGATCTAGGGTTTCTTGAATGTTAGAATTATTGGGTTCTTAGCCGTTCGAATAATCCAAATCAGATTAGTATGTTAATATTTAGTTTATTGCATGAATTCCAAAACCCCAGCTATGTATTTCTTTAGTTCTTGAATTACACATGCTAGGTCAGATATTTCAGTTATTCAGTTATACATGCCTCAGTTATTAATGCATCAATATCAGTTAATTGTTGCATACTCAGTTTGCATGTCCAGTTTGAGTTATTTAGTAACTTATAGAAATTCAGTCATAATGTGTTAATCACTTAATCCATTGGGAGTAGCATAATACCGAGTTGGACTAGAGTTCAACGTACCCAAATAGTCCCAGAACTACAAGCCACGTAGGTTGTAAGTCCCTTCCGTGGGCATCATTTCAGTCATCACACCAGCATGCATCTATACCTCTGGCAGGGTATATTGGGTCCTCTCGATAGGGCGTATACATCGGACTCCACATTTATCTCATGTGGTTTTATTATCGGTTATTATTAGCTCCCACAGTTTAGTCAGATTCTATTGCATTGACCATGTATCAGTATATTCAGTATTCAGTCTCAGCATGTTATAAATTGGTCATTGCATTTAGTTATCTCAGTATTCAGTATCTATATCATGTTCAGATTATATCATTGCTTATTTGCTTTGTTCAGTTATATGTTATTTCAACTTTATTCTATCCTGCATGCTTAGTACCTTTCAAGTACTGATGCATACTTTGCGCTACATCTTCTCGTGATGTAGGTTCAGGTTCTCAGCATCTAGATCACGCTTAGATCGATTCCCGATCTCCAGTTCAGCAGAATCAGTGGTGAGTCCTCATTCTCCGAGGACAATAGTCATGAGTTTCTTTTTAGTATTTTTAGTCCTTTAGTTTCAGTTTTGCTAGACTTAGTTGGGGCCTGTCCTAGTATTTCTAGTCAGTTAGAGGCTATTTTCAGACATAATTAGATTCAACTTAGTATTGAGTTAATATCTTCTTTGTATTAAACTCATCAGTTTTCATTTATCTCAGTTATAGTATATGGGTATTCCCCATATTTTCATTTTATTTATGATTTAGCTTCCGCATCAGTTTATTATCTTTAGTATGCTCGTGATGATGTCAGCAGGGTTAGCTTGGGATCACTTGTGGTCCTAGGTCCCGTGTCCGCGTCTCGGGGGTATTTCAGGGTGTGACATAGGGTTTCATTTCTTTATCCTTAATAAGTTGTGCCCCAAAGAAACTAATATCACTGTTAAAGGAATCAAATCTGACTCCTTCTCTTGTCAAAGCTAAGATAGTGATTAAGGTATTATTTCTCATCTTAAATAAAATATATCATATTGATTTTCCTTCTAATGGACATATGATTAATCGATGCAGTGCCAATAGTTTGAAGTGTTATTGTTATTGTTGATGTTGTGTTGATTCTTGTAATGAGTTCCTATATTATGCTGACATTTCCTTATTCTCATGTTTGGAGGGCCCATTTTTTCTAGTTGTATTTTTGGCCTTCCTTTCTTTGATATCTCTATTAGTGAGTTTAATGTTTTAATGAAAGTACCTGAAATTATGTTAGTGAGAAAATCTGCGACTTGATTGCCTTCCATGTAAATATGTTCGACCAAGAATCCATTTTCTGACAATATCCTCTTTAAGTAAGTTGCATCAACTGAAACAACCTTAAAGATAAAGAAAAATTGGTGAACAATAGAAAGAAATAAAAAATTAAGACGTGATGCTTACATGGCTATGATATGGCGAATAAGAGTGGTATTATAATCTGAGAGTGATATTTATTCACTTGAAAGTTCTTTGGGGGGGGAGGGGGAGGGGCAGGGTAAATAAATGCCTTTGTGGTATAAGTAGTGAAGTAAGTGTTTGTTGCTAATTTTAAGGGTGATTTTATGTATTATTTTTTTATGGAAATTATACTATCCATTGACATACCTTTTACATTGCTTAATGAGTAATATTTTGGAGATTGTTATGCAATGAATTGAATTTAATTTGTATTTAACTACTATATATAAAAGTCTTAGACAAGTAGCTAATGGTCCATGATTGCTTGTCGATTAAGGGGTAGTTTTGCTATATTAAAAATTAATTGCTTTGATTGTGTTGTACCAAATGATTTTGCTTTCATATTTTTCCTATGTTGGAAAAATATACCAAAAAATATTTATGGCATGTTTCAAAAGCTACTCTGATAACTGGATTTGGTGTAATTGGGTGTAATTATATTATCTGATGTATTTGGTTGATCATTGTAGTTACTTGGTCAACATGTAATTGAGTGTAATTGGCAGGGGATAATTACACTCTCCAATTCTCAGGGAAGGGATGTGAATTGCTAGTAATTACATGGTGTAATTATATGCTGGTTATTTTTAAATTTCTTCTTTTTCTTTTTTATTTTTTATTTATTTTTTATTTCTATTATTTTAAATTCTTTTTTATTTTTATTATCCTAAAAAATTATATTTTTTATTGCATTTTCTTCTCATTCTCAACCTTTATTTCATTTGATTCTATGCAATTTTTCATATTGTCTATTTTTTATGCCATGTTTATTTTTTTCATTAGCATAATTTTTTTAGTATTCTAATTTTTAAATTAAAGTAGAATTCATTGTTGAGCAAGTTTATATAGACTTACGTTTTTCTTTTCTATTAAATAATATTTATGTATGTTGTGTTGAAATTTGACATAAGACTATTATGTTATTTATTTTTTTGAATCTAGAACTTATGTTATATTTTCAGTTTCATTTGTTTTAGTAGTATTGACTTGAGACTTCACGTTGCAAGTCATTTATTCTTTAGTTAGACTTGATAGATTATCTTTTTGTCAAATAAAATTTCTTATTTTGTCTAAAATACATTTTAAATAATTAATTTTTATTTTTAAAATTTAATATAATCTTATTATTGCAATTGTGCATCCAAACAGTACATATATAATTACACTGTAGTTATATTGTGACAAACAAACAGGTCAGTGTAATTACTAGGTTGTGTAATTACTGCCCTAATAATTACACCGATTTCAATTATCAGGTGGCTTTCCAAACCCGATTTAATTATTTATCCTATGGGAACAATATTAATTCCTTGAACTTGTGGACCCCATTGTAGTACAAATATTACTTTTAGCCTATGCTCCTTGTATCTTTGTAATTGCTAAAATTATGGTCTACACTTGTATTTCTACTAGATATGAAAAGGCCCGTTAAGGGGCTTATTATTACAATTTACAATCTTAAATATATTAGAGGTTCCAATATATTATACGTATTTAATTAGTTTTTTGAAAAGAAAAATTGTAATTAATATTTTCTAATAAAAACAATAGTAAAATAATAATAAAAATCACACTTTATAATAAAATATTAATTTCTTTTATCAAATAATAACATATAACTTATTTAAATTGTCTTAATTAACAATACAATATCATATGGTCTGATGGTTATTTTAACGGAATATCAAACATACACATTCGAATTAAAAAGTTAATTTAATGGTATTCTTTTTTTTTAAAACTCATTTAATGATAATAATTTAACAAACAATTGGAGTAAATTAATCTTATTTACTCCTTTGTGTTCTACTATTTCTTAACCACATTAACCACTTTTCACATTTAGAGTAGCATAAACATGAAAAAAGAAAACTAAATTATATCTTACTTTTTAAGATAGTAAATACTATTTTCAATCATTTATTTTTTATAAATATGAAAAATTAAATATCATTTTTATTTGTTTATTTTTTATAAATATGAAAAAGTAATGAACACAAAGAAATATATAATATTTTATTTCACTTTATTTATTTAAAAATCAGTGTCTGATTATAAAAATTACAAATATAACATGAAGTTGTATTTGAAAAACATTCAAAACTTTGTTAATACTTTAGCTATTTTTTTTTTCAAATTTTATCCTAAATTATTTATTTTTATAAATATGATCCCACTTGAATTATATTTTTAGAAAAAAACACATTCAAATAATCAAATATTATTTGCAAAATCAAGAACGTAAATAAAATTCAACTTGATTTTTTTTGAATAAATTGGATTTTTTTTGTAATAGTATGTAGTAGTTCTTTCACGAGATCTAATCTATGACATTATACCACTATTTATTTTGAGATATTACTCTTTTAGTGAAATTTGGTTGTATGTCTCATGTACATTAGTCAAGTAATTTTTAGAAAATGCGGAATATAAACCATATTTAGAAAGACATTACATATAAATATGTCTTTTAACTTGGCCTCGCCTAACATCTATGACATTCAACATCGGGTGTGTCATGCCCCAAACTCGAGGGGCGCAACTGGCTCCTAATGCCAAAACTCAAGCCTGAGCCGACCCTGCTAAACCATTTGCTACTAGCGCATGGCAGCCACATGCAATCAAGAAAATAAACAAGTATATCTCGGCTTAAAACTAAGCCATCGGCCGGCAAAGCCCCTATCAACTGATCTATAAAAGAAACAGCTACTCCGAGGAGATCTTATAAATAAATAGCCAACTAGCACAGAAGTCCTGAATAGGCCGTCGAGGCCACCATGATATTTATACCAAAACTAAAAGCAGGTATATATCAATACAATACATCAAACAACTCACAAGCTTTAGCAAACCAACAACATAGGCCAGTATGGCCATTACATAGCTATACACCCCACACACTAGTCTGCAAGCCTCTAAGAGTAGTAAATATTAGCGGGACAGGGCCCCAACCTACCCATAAAGATATATACAACAAAAGGTAACAAACCTCCCAACTCTAGCAGCTCCGGAGAAAAGGGGCTAGCCAACCGAATAAAAGTCAATCCAGCTGCTGAGGAGGTCTACTCGGTCATCTGTCAGGACCTGCATGCATGAATGCAACACCCCTGGGCAATGGGGCTTCAGTACGAAATAATGTACAGAGTATGAAAGGCAATAAACTATGAGGAGGTATCATGATATACTGGAATATTCTGATATATAAATCAAGAATAAGATAAGTGTATTGACCTGCTCCTAAATCTAAACTTATCAAAAATAACAAAAGAACAACCTAACCAAGTCCTCATAAGCTCGGCAGGTACAAACAACACACAAGACCACCTACTCAGGCCCCCATAAGCCCGAAAGGTGCCAATTGGCCTATATACCCCTATCAGTAGTCCCTTAGCCCCGTAGTCAGTCACATAGCCCTCTTAGGCATTAAGATAGACCCATAGGCAGCACATAGCTCTCTTAGGCATCAACATAGCTTATAGACAACTCATAGCCCTCTTAGACAACAACATGGCCCTGTAGGAAGCACATAGCCTTCTTAGGCTTCAATATAGCCCTGTAGGCAACTCATAGCCCTTCTAGGCATCAATATAGCCTCGTAGGCAACTCATAGCCCTTCTAGGCATCAATATAGCCCCGTAGGTAACTCATAGCCCTTTAGGCATCCATAGATCCCTCTAGGCAGAACATAACCCTTCTAGGCATGTATCACATTCCTGCAACTAACCACAATAGCCCAAGGGCAACAACAACAATCCAATCGCTAAAAGCGAGCAATTTAGTTATAAGCAACCTATACAAATAGCCTCTAAGTCATGTCCAACATAGTAAGCCAACATACCACATTTTTACCTGATCCGGATCCGACCCGAATTCTACCCCGGCAGTCCATAGTAAAACCCTCATAACTTTTTACTCCGATGTCGGTTAGATATGGGGTTTTGTACGTTGCAAACTAGACTCGTAGGCCTTCGATTTAATGAATGATAGTCCTTCTAACTCTTTATATATTGGGAGAAAACATCCAAGACATTTGACCCAAATTTTAGAGAAATCTTTAAAAAGGAACTTGCGATAACTTTTATTTTGCCACTTACCTAACTTTAAAATTTGAGATACAACCCTTGAACATTTAAAATATGACATACCACATCATTCTTCATTTATTACTCACCCTCCTTGTCTTTACACGAAGATACGAGTTAATTTAGACGTTTTGAAAAGTCGGGGTGTTACATCCTTCTCCCCTTAGAAACACTCGTCCTCAAATGGAAAAAAAAATCTGAGTCACGCGGTCAAGTCCTTAGGTGTTTCCAAAATTTAGGCAGAGTATCATTTGCCATTGTCAATATCCAAGAACCTAAAATGCAAAATGTCTAACCTAGGCGTCTCACATGATGACATAAATTGCTAAGCACTATAGCTCCGCAATAACAGTGCGAGCAAATATACAACGACAACAACAATAATAATAAGCAACAATATAAAAAATCAAATAGGTATCTTACCTCACTGCACCAATATGAACTGATATTCCATCACCTTAGGGTATGAAATAAGTGAGGATATTAGGACCTCATGCCATCCTCAGATTCCCAGGTCACCTCTTCTCTATTCTTGTTTCTCCACAATACTTTAATCGAAGCCACCTCTTTGGTCCTCAATTTACGGACCTGCCAATCTAATATGGCAACTGGAGTTTCCTCGTAGGACAACTTCTCTATGATCTGAACATCCTCAACTAGGATAACTGGAGAAGGGTCTCCTACGCACTTCCGTAGCATATATACATGGAAAATTGGATGAACAGATTCTAGCCCAGAAGGCAATTCTAACTCATAAGCCACTCGTCCTATCCTCTGAAGGATCCGGTATGTCCCAATGAATCTTGGACTAAGCTTGCCTTTTTTGCCAAATCTTATAACCCCCTTCATAGGCGAGACTTTTAAGAATACCCAGTCATCGACGCAAAACACTAAGTCCCTTCGTCGCACATTTGAGTATGCCTTCTGTTGGCTTTGAGTTGTTAGCAACCTCTTCCGTATGAGCTTGACCTGCTCCACTATCTATTGTACTAAGTCGGGTCCAATCAACCCTGACTCATCTACCTCGAACCATCCAATGGGGGATCTACATTTTCACTCATACAAAGCCTTATAAGGTGCCATCCTGATGCTGGAATAATAACTATTATTGTATGCGAACTCAATAAGAGGCAAGTGTTCATCCCAACTTCCCTTGAAGTCTAGCACGCACGCCCGTAACATATCCTCGAGCGCCAAAATTGTACGTTCAGCCTGACCATCTGTCTGAGGGTGAAAGGTTGTACTAAGATTAACCTGTGTCCCCAATCCTTTCTGGAAGAACTTCCAGAAGTTGGCGGTGAATTGTGCTCCTCTATCAGAGATAATAGATACTGGGACACCGTGCAGCTTAACAATCTCCCTAATATAGAGCCCTGTATAGTCTTCGACCGTAAAAGTAGCACTGACTAGTAAGAAGTGGGTTGATTTTGTTAGTCTATCAACAATTACCCAAATAAAGTCAAACTTGTGACGCGATCGAGGTAACCCTGTAGTAAAATCCATATTAATTGCTTCTAACTTCCACAAAGGAATGGCTATCTCCTGAACTAGCCCAACGGGCTTTTGGTGCTCAACCTTCACCTGTTGGCAGTTAGGACACTGTGCCACAAACTCATTAACGTTATTCTTCATCCCATGCCACTAATAGATCTCCTTAATATCATTGTACATCTTCGTCGAACCAGGGTGAATAGAATATCGGGAATGATGTGCCTCTTCCATAATCTGATGTGGAAGCCCTACAACATTCAGAACACACAATCGACCACTATATCTAAGGACTCCTGCTATATCAAATGCTAAAGCCTATTGATTCTGAGCCTTGGCTTTGAGCTGCTCTAAGCTAGGATCCTCTTGTTACCATGAGTTTACTTCTACAACTAGAGATGCACTACACGAAAAAGGCTTATTTATGACCAACATTTAGGGATGAGTTAATAATCCCGTCACTAAAACTATACATATTGGGACGAGATTATATTTCGATCCTAAAAGCTATATGTTTTTGAGAAGGTGTGAAAGTTGGTACCTAAATATATTAATAACTAGTCCCAATTGTAATTAAGAGAGTTAGCGGGAGACCACAACGTCAAAACATCCCTAAATATTTTACTAAAATCAACTTTATTTTTGCTGAAAAATTAGGTGCCAAAAGAAACCTTATTTCCTAAATATCTAAAAAAAAAAACCCTGTTTTCTCTCAATACCTAATGGTCCTAACNAAGTCCCTTCGTCGCACATTTGAGTATGACTTCTGTTGGCTTTGAGCTGTTAGCAACCTCTTCCGTATGAGCTTGACCTGCTCCACTGTCTATTGTACTAAGTCGGGTCCAATCAACCCTGACTCATCTACCTCGAACCATCCAATGGGGGATCTACATTTTCACTCATACAAAGCCTCATAAGGTGCCATCCCGATGCTGGAATGATAACTATTATTGTATGCGAACTCAATAAAAGGCAAGTGTTCATCCCAACTTCCCTTGAAGTCTAGCACGCACGCCCGTAACATATCCTCGAGCGCCAAAATTGTACGTTCAGCCTGACCATTTGTCTGAGGGTGAAAGGTTGTACTAAGATTAACCTGTGTCCCCAATCCTTTCTAGAAGAGCTTCCAGAAGTTAGCGATGAATTGTGCTCCTCTATCAGAGATAATAGATACTGGGACACCGTGTAGCTTAACAATCTCCCTAATATAGAGCCCTGTATAGTCTTCGGCCGTAAAAATAGCACTGACTAGTAAGAACTGGGTTGATTTTGTTAGTCTATCAATAATTACCCAAATAGAGTCAAACTTGTGACGCAATCGAGGTAACCCTGTAGTAAAATCCATATTAATTGCTTCTAACTTCCACAAAGGAATGGCTATCTCCTGAACTAGCCCAACGGGCTTTTGGTGCTCAACCTTCACCTATTGGCAGTTAGGACACTGTGCCACAAACTCATCAACGTTATTCTTCATCCCATGCCACTAATAGATCTCCTTAATATCATTGTACATCTTCGTCGAACCAGGGTGAATAGAATATCAGGAATGATGTGCCTCTTCCATAATCTGATGTGGAAGCCCTGCAACATTCAGAACACACAATCGACCACTATATCTAAGGACTCCTGCTATATCAAATGCTAAAGCCTATTGATTCTGAGCCTTGGCTTTGAGCTGCTCTAAGCTAGGATCCTCTTGTTACCATGAGTTTACTTCTACAACTAGAGATGCACTACACGAAAAAGGCTTATTTATGACCAACATTTAGGGATGAGTTAATAATCCCGTCACTAAAACTATACATATTGGGACGAGATTATATTTCGATCCTAAAAGCTATATGTTTTTGAGAAGGTGTGAAAGTTGGTACCTAAATATATTAATAACTAGTCCCAATTGTAATTAAGAGAGTTAGCGGGAGACCACAACGTCAAAACATCCCTAAATATTTTACTAAAATCAACTTTATTTTTGCTGAAAAATTAGGTGCCAAAAGAAACCTTATTTCCTAAATATCTAAAAAAAAAAACCCTGTTTTCTCTCAATACCTAATGGTCCTAACTTAGCTTTACGTATTCTCAAGAACACACGCTATCTCCTTTTCATCTCGATCAAGTGCAGGTTCTATCTAGGGTTATCCAGATCTTCCTCAAAGCCATTTTATTGATCAAGTACGTCTTTGTTTGCTTCTCTCTACTGTGAAATTCTGGTAAGATTTCTTTTCTTTTTCTTCTTGTTCTCTATTATGTCGTTCAACTTTGCCTAGTTTTCTGGTTTTATTGAGTTCATATTCTAATTGATGGTTTAATTTGTTGAAGTGTATTCAAGTTTGTAGTATATTGTGTGTTCGAAAAATCACATAACCCGTAAAGTAAAGCTTCTTTTTTTGGAAAAATAACTAAGAGGACACCTTGCTTTTGTTATTCTCTGCTTCGTTATTTCCCTTATTCAATGGACACCAAAGTTCCTTGTACGAATGAATATCTGATTTTTGTTTGGTTAGTTGATGATTATAAAACACAGACTCTTTATATTAGAGTCTTTATCAACTTGTAGTAACAAAACTAATTATTTTCTATATATTACAACACAAGTAATTGTCTTCTTTTATTTGTGTGATGCGGGTCGTGAATCGATAATTATTTTAACTTGACTGATTCACTTGTATTTGGAGTCTTTGACCAGTGAATTAAAGTTAGTGATTATTATGTTTTATACTCGACGATTGATAAGTCAATTTTGTTTCAGTAATTATTCTGTGTTAACCACCAAAGCAGGCTTAAGACTTAACCTGTTTGATCTAATGAATCTTCTAATCATATAGCATACACAATTTCCACAAAAAGAAACTATGTACTTCGCCTCTTATCGTAGTAGGTGTTCTCACACAAGCAGTGTAGGAAGCCTCATTCGCAATGCTCTCCCATATTCAAGTTAAATCTTCATTCAAATATGCTCGAGTTCCTTTTAATCCATTTGATGAGTTCAGAGTATATAATTTTGAATACATGGCCACTTTTTGAACTCCTCTAGTATTCTGTATAATTCACTCACTATGGTGTCCCTATCCATATAATGTTAATCAAATCTCATACTATAATCAAATTCTTGTTCACTTAGATTATGTACTTTAGGAGCCAAAGATAAGCAACTAAAAACACTTTTCTGGAATTTCTGGAATCAAAATGAACTACTTTTGTTGATATGTTGTTCTCGTATTCTTCATTAACGATGACTATGGAGTGATCATTTTGTTGTTCACCTAGATAGTTTAAAAATTAGAGAGCAGGCTGAAACTCGCTTGAATCTGAGTTCCCCATTTTAGGCGTGGTAAGTGTCTGACAAGGAAGTTGGTGATTCAAATCACTTCTACAGTTGTTCTTATCAAATGCTGGACACTCAAGCTTTCTATGCATGAATGGCTTATCAGTTGAATTCTTAGCCACTACAGTTTGAGAACTGTTTCCTTGTGCATTCTTAAGGGCTGTGTATTCATTAGCATTTGTCTCTTATTCTTTGTTTAATTTAATAGTAGTCTGTTCTGAAGTTCAATTTTTCTCCCTCATGCGCTTGAAATCCACCATTCTGGTCGGTGCCAGAATAAGGTTCATGGTTTCTTCAAGAACCTCATTTGCACTTTCATTGAGAACTCTCATCATTGAATCAGCAGCAGTCTCATCTGCATCATTCTTGACAACTGTAACATGTTTTCCTGACCTATTAGTTTCACCGGATCCATCATTTCGACTAAATGATTTACGATTCAATGGCTATTTTGGTACAGTCTTCTGATCCTCATATAACAAGTCCATGATTTCACCAACTATTGTATCCATATAATGTTCATCAAAGCTCATACTCTAATCAGATTCTTGTTCTCTTTGTTTAATGAACTTTAGGAGCAAAGATAAGAGACTTAAAACACTTTATAATGGAATTTCTGGAATTAGAATGAACAACTTTTGTTGATTTGCTATTCTAGTATTAATCCTTAACGATGACTATGGAGTGATCATTTTGTTGTTCACATAGATAGTTTAATTATTAGAGAGGGGGTTGAAACTCACTTGAATCTGAGTTCCCTGTTTTAGGCGTGTCAAGTGTACAACCTAAAGATTCTTTATATTGGAGTCTCGATCGAGTTAAGTAATTGTTTTCTTTCATTAATTTGTTACATGTCATTAATCTACACATCTGTTAACATCACTTATTTACTAGACTTTGGAGTCTTTGAACAATCATCTAAAAATAGTCCACCAAGCTCTATTTTTTACAAATTTGAATGGTCATTTATGTCGTTGTCTGGTCAACAAGGAACTACTAGCTTTTTAAAAAAAATATTGAAATCGCGTCAAAAAATAAGAATATCATAGAAAATAATCATAAATGATAGACAAGAATGAAAGCATGAGTGAAAAGCTAAGGATATCCCAAAGAAAACCTTGAAGTTCTTAGAAAGACATTCTAGCTATTTTGCTTTGTATATGGTGTTCTTTTCTGTATTTTTTTAAGTTTACTCCTTTTTGTTGTTCAAGTTTGGTCTGTCAACATATTGGCAGGAAAAATTATATTTGCGTCATTCTTTGTCATATGATAGTGTACTATAATTCATTAACTGAACTAGTAGCTAAGGTCCACTAGGAAGTGCGATCTTAGAGTTCAACTTAGTTGTGTAAAACTAATTGTAACAAGTTGTGCGCATATTTTGAGTTTTATTTTCCTTTATTTTTCTAAATCTTATTTTTTGTATACTATANTATTTTTTACAATAGACAAGTCAATTTGAATGGTCATTTATGTCGTTGTCTGGTCAACAAGGACCTACTAGCTTTTTAAAAAAAATATTGAAATCGCGTCAAAAAATAAGAATATCATAGAAAATAATCATAAATGATAGACAAGAATGAAAGCATGAGTGAAAAGCTAAGGATATCCCGAAGAAAACCTTGAAGTTCTTAGAAAGACATTCTAGCTATTTTGCTTTGTATATGGTGTTCTTTTCTGTATTTTTTTAAGTTTACTCCTTTTTGTTGTTCAAGTTTGGTCTGTCAACATATTGGCAGGAAAAATTATATTTGTGTCATTCTTTGTCATAGGATAGTGTACTATAATTCATTAACTGAACTAGTAGCTAAGGTCCACTATGAAGTGCGATCTTAGAGTTCAACTTAGTTGTGTAAAACTAATTGTGACAAGTTGTGCGCATATTTTGAGTTTTATTTTCCTTTATTTTTCTAAATCTTATTTTTTGTATACTATAAGGCATGGCACCTAGTAAGCAATGGATGCAACTTATTGAAAATTGACTCAATGAAATCTACTTAGAAGGTGTGCATAAGTTTTTGAATTATGCCTTTTAAAGAACAGGAGAAGAAAATGAAATATGATGTCCATGTATCAAATGTTTCAATACAATTTTTGGAACTCGTAAAATAGTTGAGACACATTTGATAGTGTATGAAATAATTTGAAACAATACTTTTTGGTATCATCATGGAGAACGTTTGGGTGAGCCATTGTCAGAATCAAATTCAGAATCTAATGATGAAGATGGTAATGTTGTAGAAGAATGTGAGAGTGAGGATGAAGTAGAAAAATGGTTGAGAGATTTATATCCTAATCTTAATGGAGGAAGTACACATATAGATTGTGATGATTTACCAGAGGAGGAACCAAATGTTGAAGCAAATTTTTTTCCAGCCTATTGAAGGATTTCGAGCAACCACTGTACCAAAATTCAAATGCTTCAAAGCTTTCCTCTTTGATCAAATTGCTTCATAACAAAAGTATGGGTTGTTGGAGTAATGTGTCATTTACAATGTTATTGAAATTATTGAAAGAAGAGTTGTTGCCTGATGACGCTAATTTGTCAAACTCATATTATGAGGCAAAGAAGATAATTAAAGAACTTGGGCTTTCTTATGACAAAATTGATGCTTGTACTAATGATTGCACGTTATATTGGAAGGAGGATAGCTTATTCGATTCTTTCAAAGTTTGTGGTGCGTCCAGATGGAAAATAAATACACATAGTGGGGAAACAAGTAATAGGAAAGGTAACAAGATAGCTTCAAAGAGCTTACGCTATTTTCCCTTAAAGCCTAGACTTCATAGGTTGTTTATGTCTACAAAGACATCTACTTTAATGACATGGCATAAGTATGAAAGAGTTGATGACGAAATAATGAGGCACCCAACTGATTCAATGGCATGGAAGTCATTTGATGAACTTCATCCTTCATTTGCACTTGACCCTCGTAATGTTCAACTTGGACTTACTAGTGATGGATTCCAACCATTTCGGAATTCAAAAACCTCACATAGCATTTGGCATGTGGTTATTATTCCTTATAATTTACCACCTTGGTTGTGTATGATACAAGAAAATTTCATTTTGTCAATGATTATTCCTGGTCCAAATGGAATATCAAAAGGAAGAAGATTTCACATGAAAAAGACAGGATAATTGGAACAAGAAAAGTATCTTTTTTGAACTTTCATATTGGAAGTGTCTCTTGCTGCGACACAATTTGGATGTTATGCATATTGAAAATAATATATGTGATAATATTATGGGTACAATAATGAATGTCAAAGGAAAGACCAAGGACAAAATTAAAACACGGTTAGACTTGCAAGAAATGAACATTAGGTTGAAATTGCATCCAATTCAAAATGGGGAGAAAATTGAAGTTCCAACTGCCTGCTACACATTGTCTCCTGAAGATAAGCACAAATTATGCCTTTTCTTAAAAAATCTAAAGGTTCCTGATGGGTTTTCATCTAATATTTCTCAATGTGTGAACCTAAATGATCACAAGATATCTGGATTGAAAAGTCATGATTGTCATGTTCTTCTTCAACATTTACTCCCTCTTGCACTTCGTGGTATGTTGTCTAAAGAAGTGTGTTAACCACTTATTGAGTTATCAATATTTTTTAGTGTTCTTGGACCAAAGGAGTTGAAAATTGATAACTTGAATCATATTGAAGCTCAAATATCCATAACACTTTGCAAGTTAGAAAAGGTCTTCCCTCCTTCAATTTTTGATGTCATGGTGCACTTACCTATTCATTTAGCTGGTGAAACTAAGATTGCTGGACCGATTCATTATCGGTGGATGTATCTTGTGGAATGATGGTTGTATATTTTGAAATCTCTCATTGGTAATAGGGCATGCCCTGAAGGTTCTATTGTAGAAGGCTATATTGCAATTGAATGCATGACTTTATGTTCGAGGTATCTGCATAGAATTGACACAAAGTTCAATCAACCTGAAAGAAATTTTTATGGTGGTTTAAAAAAATGTAGTGGAGGCTTATCTATATTTTGTCAACCCGGAAAAACTCTAGGAGCTAAAACTCCATGTGAGCTTGAAGCAGATGAATTAAAACAAGCACATAAATACATACTGAAGAATTGTGATGAAGTCTTACCATTTCTCAGGTATGTAGAGTTCTTTCATATCATCTTATTATTATCATTTCCTTTAGGATAATTTCCTTTCTATATGAGATTTATGGTTCACTTCAATTTTGTAGAGAGTTTGCACAAACTCGTGAGAATGCTCGACACTTGTCTGATGCAAAATGGAACCGACAATTTATTAAAGGGTTTAAAGATAGGGTGAGTAATACATAAATATCAAATTTAATATTTAAATATGTTAATACTAATTCTAAAATAATCAATGTAATACTGTTAATAGGTCGTACAATTGCACAAAAGAGATGATAGTCGTATGATGGAAGATCTCCTGTCACTTTCACGCGGTCCTACCCAATATTTGAGGTGTTCTAATGGTTATGTTGTTAATGGATATATATTTCATGTAGAAGATTATTATAAAAAGTTAAGGACTCAAAATTGTGGCGTTGTTGTATTGGGTGAGAATGATAAAGATAGTGAGAACCTTGATTACTACAGTGTATTAACAGATGTGATTGAGTTGCAATTTATCATGGATAGAAGAGTGGTTTTATTTTGTTGTAATTGGTTTGATGTGTAAGATGAAATAAAAGGAGTTAAAAAGGATGAGTATGATTTTGTGAGTGTTAATCCAGGTAGATTTTAGAAAATAAATGAGCCCTTTGTTTTAGCAAACCAAGCATCCCAAGTATTCTATGCTAATGATAATTCCAACAAAGGTTGGAAAGTCGTGATGAAGACTCAACCTCGTGATTCCTTTGAGATTATCGAACAAATGAATGATGATGTTGTAGAGTTAGGAAGTCCTTCACAAAAGAAATGAAAAAGAACTAATGAGGTAAAGTATCTTTTTTTATGAATTGATATATTTATTGTTACACATTATGAAAGCATGATTAATTTTGTAACTACACTTTCAGACATTATTTCTTATTAGTTTTTACTTTTGGATTTTTTTGAAGGTTCAAGATGAAACTAGTCAAGACTGAAAATGAGGACAGTTCAACTATGACAAGTACTTTGAGATATACATTTGTTGCGCCTAGTTCTATTGGAAAGGGACGAGGACGAGGAGTTGGACTTAAATCGTTGGGTGAGAAAGGGAATATACCAGCTAAGAAGTTATTTTCTTAATCTAATGATCTTGTTAACCACTACATCCAAGAAATTGAAACAAGTAAGATAATTTTTTTTTGTTAAACAGAAAGTTATATTCAACTAGTAATTGTTATGTACAACCTAGCGATTACACTCTATTTTTTCTGTTTCACAATCTCTTCTTCTTAACGAGTTCTTGTCGTTGTTCTTCAACTTCTCATGCTCCAAAACACTATGTTAAATATTGATAATATTAATTATTTTCTCTACGTCCTATAGGGAAGACTCGAGGACTAGGACAAAAAAGTTATACAATGTCTAGTAGTCAAGGAATGGAAACAATGCGAAGAACTCCCTGGATCTTGAGAAAGAGAACATGAAAATTAATATTCCATCTCCGACATGTACTAATCAAGTTAAGCAATACACTAAAGAAGTTGAAACAAGTAAGTTTGTTTTCAACTCTATTGTGTTTTTTTAGAACTATTGTATTTTGAGGAACTGTTATGTTACATTTTCTCGGATCCAGGTGCTACAGGAAAGGGAATACAACAAAGATATGAGTCTACAATGTCTTCTAAAAGCACAAGATCAAATACTACCAAGTCTTCTAGTCAAGAAATGCAAAAAATGGACAGAAATCCCTTGGTTAGTGTGAAAGATGATAAGCAAATCAATATTTCATTGCCTCCATCTACTGTTCAAGTTATGAAACACACCGAAACAACTGAAAAATATATGATATTCTTAATACATATGTTATGTTATTAGTTTGTAGAACTGAATTTGATCTCTAGTCTTTACCAAATTATGAAACTGTAGGTTCACCTAATCCAAAAAAGGTAAGAAGAGTTCGAGGGAGCAACTTGTGCAAAGAAATTGTTGCACTTAAAATTGGACAAAAGCTGGAAGTAACCTTTTACAATAATCGAACGGTTGGAACAAATAGCAAATTGTTTTCGAGGCATTTGGGAAAAATTATTTGTGATCGTAATATATGTCCATTGGGAGTATCATCTTGGAATGATATTAAACAAGAAAAGTTGAATCATATGTGGGCAGCCGTTGAGGTAACAAATGTCACCTGATTCAACTTCTTTATTGTTATTTGATACATCTAAGTATTCTTGTCCATATAACAGTCATTGAGGTAACAAATTTATATGTGATTCAAATATAGAGTTGTTTGTCGAATAATTTTCACATTTCACATGTGCTACTGCATTCAAATATATGTGAATCACTGGATTTTTTTCCTCTCTAAGAGATGAAAAAGAAAAAGTAGATGTAGAAGATGCAAAGCTCTTTTTCTACTGGAACATTTGCTTCTACTTGAATTATTATGAGCTACTGGAATAAGTAAATGTGCAACTGGAATTCTTTTTCTACTGGAATATTTGCTTATTCTACTAGAACAGAGCTCTTTTTCATTTTGACATCCTTTCTTGATACTTTTTCCTTATTAATAACTCGAACTCATGGTTTGATTATTGTAGCATAAATTTGAGAGTGTTGACATGAATGATCATCGTGATCATATCTTGGGATGGATGAATGAGTTATGGAACAAATGGAGACGACACTTGCATGCAAAATATGTGAAGGATAAGCCTATTCAATAGTCTCTTAGGAATATTCCAAGGGGAGTAGACAAAAAAGAATGGGAATGGTTAGTAAAGGAACATTTTGCTTATGAAAGTTTCCAGGTATGCCTAATGATTTAAAAGTATATTTTTCACACTTTTCTACCACTTGTTTTATCTCATTAGCACCAAATATATCCAGTTGTTGACCCATGTTGCTGAAATAGTAATTGTGCTTTGAATTGCTGCATCACCCATTTGGTATAGATTGCTCCACAGACTGCTCCACGTGTACCTCAATCTCGCTTTGTTGAACTGCTTCTTAGTGATATGTAAAATAGAGGTAGTAATGTTAAAGGTAGTTCTGTAAATTGTTGCAGCAGTAGCATTGAAGGGATAAGTGAATTCCCCTTCTAATGGATTTCCAGTAACAGATTGCAGCAGTACCTCAATCTTGCATTTGTTTCTTTTGGAAAATCTTCTAGTTTCTTTCTTTCCAAACAAAGTAAATTCTACCAACTATGACAATTTTGTATTCAGGCAAGAAGCAGTAG